>NC_090741.1:129579795-129602295 GCF_036898095.1 Palaemon carinicauda | reverse complement strand
TTCTCTACACACACAAAGTGAATAGTCTGGCCCATTTACAAATTTTCCTCTGTGTTCATACACCTGACAACACTGATATTACTAAGCAATTATTCTTCACCCAAGGGGTTACTGCATTGTAATTTTCCAGTGGCCACTTTCCTCTTGTTAAGGGTTGAAGAAACTCTTTAGTTATGATCATCAGCTCTTCTAGGAGAAGGACACTCCAAAATCCAACAATGGTTCTCTAGTATTGGGTAGTGCCATAGCCTATGTATCATGGTCTTCCACTGCCTCGGGGTAGAGTTCTCTTGCTTGAGGGTACACTCGGGCATGCTGTTCTGTATTAATTCGCTTCCTCTTATTTTTATTAGGTTATATAGTAGATATTTATTTTAATGTTGTAACTCTTCTTCAAAGATTTTATTTTTCCTTTTTTCTTTTCCTCACTGGGCTATTTTCCTTGTTGGAGCCCATAGCATCCTGCTTTTCTAACTAGGGTAGTCGCTTAGCAAGTAATAATAATAATAATAATAATAATAATAATAATAATAATAATAATTTTAATAATAATAATAAAGTATTATTATCATTATTATTATTATTATTATTATTATTATTATTATTATTATTATTATTATTATTATTATTATTATTATTATTATTATTATTGTAACAAGCTAGGCTATAACCCTAGTTTGAAAAGCCGGATGCTATAAGCCGAAGGGCTCCAACAGGGAAAAAATAGGAAACAAAGATATACATAAACTAAAAGAGAAGAATAAAGAACTGTAACAACATGAAATTAGACTCTTCCCATATAAGCAATAAAAGATAAAAAATAACAGATAAATTAGATAGAACAGCGTGCCAGAGACTACCCTCAGAGCGAGAAAGCTCTAATCCAAGACAGTGGAAGCCCTTGGTACAGAGGTTATGGCCCTACCCGAGCGTAGAGAACAATAGTTTAATTTTGGAATATCCTTCATCTCGAAAAGATGCTTACCTTAGCTAAAGAGTGTATTCTACCTTTACTAAGAGGAATGTCACCACTGAACATTTACATTACAGTAGTTAACCCCTTCAGTGAAAAAACAATTTTTTTTTAATCTCCGTGTTGTTAGGTGTATGAAGACAAAAGAGAATGTGGTAAGAAGAGGCCACACTATGCGGTGTATGTGTAGGCAAAGACCATATGAGCCGTAACCCGAGAGGGATCCAATGTAGTACTAAGTAGCCAGTCAAAGAACAAAACAACTTTCTAGTGGTAGTATCTCAATGGGTGGCTGGTGCCGTGGCCAATCTAATATCTACATTTATTAAAGTTGTCACGAATGTTAAATGCTGGTAAACTTGATCAAGTTATTCCCGGGCTCATTTATGAAACATTCCATAGGTAGGAGAACCTTTGAAGATGATATGAAAAGAACTGGAATAAAGACTAAGCATTATAGACGATATAAATGAACACACTAAATGGGATAATAAAATTATAAAACATTAGCATTGATACGACAATTAACACAACTTCCTGTTGTGAAGAAAGATAGGTCAAAATTATATTTTCTGACTTGTAAAAGGAGCAATGTAATAATAGGGAAAAATTGCGAGACAAAAAGGACATAAGTGTAAATACGTAGAGATGAGACGAGATGGAAATAGTATGGGAAAAAAAAGGAAAATACAGCAGGAACTGATGGTATACTAGTTCAGGTAGGGGAATATATGATAAGTGAAGGGACATATATATATATATATATATATATATATATATATATATATATATATATATATATATATATATATATATATATAGATACTGTATACCGAAGCTCGTTCCAGGGAGGGATACAGTAGATGTAGTTTATGCAGACGACAAAAAATGGAATATAGAAAGAAAAAAAAAAGGACTATGCCGGCTAAAAAGCGTATGACTACAGAAGGGGAATTTTTGAAAATTGTTAAAGACTGGTGCAGGATATTTATACAGGCGCGATTGATACCTTTGCCTAGAAGGAAGGGGATATTATTATATCTATTACCAATCATTAAAAGACTAACTCATTATCCAGAAGCAATCACAGTAGGAAGCTGCAATGATAACACTGTAGTTAAACCTTTTTGAGATTTTTTTATTCCCTTGGTTTAGTCTGCCTTTTGTTACGCAAACTGGTAAGGGCAGTAATTTTGTGCCCAAATATCGCAGGGTCAAAATGAAAGTGTTAGGCATCAAACTTGTAAATTGCACACCGCCAGGAATTTTAAAAAATCACGAAAATTGTGTAATAGCTTTGAACATGATAGGGAAGAAAAGCTACCTTTTGCCTTGTGAGCATTAAGCTGGGTAACCTAGACACATGCGTGCAAAAGCACGTAAAGTAACACGATCTTGTACCAAACACGCCAGCGTGACCGGAGACAGGAGTGTGTACACATCGTGCACGATGCACACGTTGCGCAACCGATTCATTCCCGCCAATTGTCAGTAATTGATTGATTGATTGATTGGAGGTTTTCTGGCATCCTGACATCTAAGAATTGTCGGTAAATAACCGTTGCATCAAAGGGAGGTTGCGTAACGTGTTTCGACAAGTGTTGACGGAACGTGCATTGGACGACGTGTATTAACTGGCTGCACTGAGTGACTCTGCTCCTCTTGATGACACCAAGAAGAATTTTCAGTGTGATGCCTTCTGATTGCCTTTGTCGATAGAAGTGACGAGATGAAGAACTGATATCTTGAGAGAGAGAGAGAGAGAGAGAGAGAGAGAGAGAGAGAGAGAGAGAGAGAGAGAGAGAGAGAGACAGACAGACAGACAGACAGAGAGAACACCGTAACATTATTTAACCTCCTATTCTCTCCACCTGAAATTAGGCGAATAAGATGGAAAGCGCTTCTCTATACAGGGACATAAGATATTAGGAGATGCCTACGATATTTGGCTACCATTGACTTGGATACATTTTGCCATGAATAATGGTTATTGATGTTCTTGAATTAGGTGATTACTTAGATTACTTGCTCGAACCCGGATCATATATCTGCTAGTATTTTTTACTAAGAAACGAATAAAAAATGCGTATGACTAATGTGTCGTGCTTTTTTTTTTCTCTTTTATTAAATTACGAGTAGAGATCAACTTTATATCTTTTATAACGATTATTTTTTGACGGATATTATCAGGTTTCCTTTAGATACTCTTCTTAATTGAGATCAATAGATAGGATTAATATCAACGATTACAGGAGACAATGCAGCTTATTACATATTTCATGATTACAAACAGAAGCGATTGTGGAACTAATGAGAGAGAGAGAGAGAGAGAGAGAGAGAGAGAGAGAGAGAGAGAGAGAGAGAGAGAGAGAGAGAGCGGTGGTGGGTTATCCAGTAACTGTAATTTATCATTTTGAAAAGGTGATGATAACTGAGCATAATTTTGACATTGCATATATGAACGTGTTTCATGACAATTTCTCAAAAGTATTTATTTGTCATAAATAAAGAAATCATAAGCTTTTATCGCTTAACCTCTTAATATTATTATTCGGTCAGAGTTTAAGGAAAATAATCATAAACGACTAAAAGCCTTTCCTTCAATGACTATTCTGTACAGTCTTATTTTCCATGACGAATTTAGAACATCTTTTCTTTACAAATAATATTTTTCATGTTATCCTAAAGAGAATAATTATATTTATATTCCTCCATCTTCAGTTTCTATTATTTCCTAAATATAGGAATCTCGTGTCTGCTACCGTCTTTTATTTTTATTAATCTTTGTGAAGTAATGTATACAAATGTTCCGGTTGCTAAGACATGTACGTTGACCATCGAGTCATCGGTAACGAACACGAAGAGACTGACGTAGCTATATTCCTGACATGTTACATTTGTTTAATCAGCCTTTTGACACCTTCATACGCGTATATTCGTACTGCTATGCTATAGTACAATCCTTTCTTGCGTGTACCAGCTTAACAGTTGACACCTAATGGCAGTGCAGGATTGGATCATTTGGATTTGTTGTTCGGTTACACTGCTTAATAATTGCTTCAGGAGTGTAGGGAGGATCAGATAAAAATCTCGAGATTTATGGAGGACTTTAGGGAAATCTGGGAATTTATCGGTAAAAACGAAAACTACAACCAAGAAAAAACTAAAAGGGGGTACGATCATCAGGCAAAAGAGAGGAATAGCTGTGTGGAAGATAAAGCCTTAGTATCACGAAAGAAGTTTTATAAAGGACAATTTAAATTGCTTAATGAGTATGGGGAGGCGTAGAGCAAAGTGGTTGCACGTGAATGAAATCAAACACCCTTTGATGCATGGTAATAGGTATCAAAGGTCGTGTTCTACCAGTACTGTCGCAGCGAGAAATTAATTTCGAGAAAACCTCTGATGCCCTTGAGAATTTCAAGATATTTAACCCTACCTTAGAAGAAGGAAAGCTGAGTTGAAATGTTTAAAGGCTTAAAGGCCACTCATGAATGGCAGAGGCAAGGAATAGTGGCATTACCCTATCAAGCAGAGCAACGCCCTAGAGACCGGCCATACATGCATATAATCAGCGCCCAAGCCGCTCTCCATCCAAGCTAGAACCAAATAATGTCAGGATATGGCTGTGGATGACTCAGCAGATAGACATAGGCTCCCCCAAACTCCCATCCATAGCTCACAAGGATGGTGAGGTTGCAGAGACCAAAGGAATTAATGAGTTTGGGAGGGACTCCAACCCCTGTCTTGCGATCACCAGTCATGGACGTTGCCACATCGGCCACCACAGCCCTTATAATGAACGCCCAGTTTCAGTAATAACTGTGCGCAGCAGGAAATAATTTTTTAGAAAAACTCTGATGTGCTTAAGAGAAAATGTTAGGGATAAATTTGGTGTAACTAATCTTTCAGAGCATGTTATTGAATCACAGGTCACAAAACCCATCAGTCAAAGTCTATATCGTTTGCGTCCAGAGAAGATGAATTCAGTAGGAAAGGGACTTTTATTTTTATTATATTTTCAGCGGGTTTTAAGAAATTTGCAGTCCCGAATTTATTAAGGTAAAGTTTGATACACTTCATGACATACAAAGTAAATTGGAATACCATAAATTTTTAATGAACCGGTCTCTTCAGAAAGTTAAAATTTTACTTCATTTTGATAATAATAAGGGTACTTTTAAGAATTAGAATGTGTTGGCACTTCCATACAATGAACATTTTTCTTTTGTAAAAGAATTACTTAAAATATTGAAGGTTAATGTTGTTTTTAAGATTTCAGGAACAGTCATGAATATCCTGATAAATAATTCCCCAAAGCAGAATAATTGTTATATTTACAGGATTTCAGGTACTGGATATGAATAAAAAATATTTGTGTCCAATTGGAAAATAACTTGTTAACCATATTAAACATAGTGCTCTGTTTGTCGACGTAACTGATTTTAACTATTGCTTAGACTGGGAAAACTCCTCGTATATTGTACTTTGTAAAAACACTGTCCAAAAATATTATTGAATATCCTTTTATTGAATACTTTAAAAACTCAAATTTTGAATCTTACTCTTGGCCTTTTTAAACTAAATATGTATTTTTATTCATGAAATTGTAATAAATTTTAATGAACAAAATACTTCACTGATTGTTACATTACTGGCATTTTATTATATAAAGACTTGTTTATTAATATATAAAGACTAATAACTACATACATTAATGATACTTTGCTTGTTTTTGGCCTTTATTTCAGTTTCATTATGTTTCTTTTTTATATGATTTTACTCCTTAATCTTCTTTGTGCGAGGTGGTTGTTAAAAGAAAGACGATATGAATGCAACAAACTTTATTTCAACAGATAACAAATTATTATATAAGAAGTTTGGAACAAGATTGCCCCTATAATTCAAACAGACTAATGTATGTAAATGTAGGAGACATGCAGATTTTAGTTGATCAAAGGAGACCTAAACTTTTTTACCACGATTAGTAATTAAGAAAGCTCTCAGTGTACGATGGATCACAAGGAAAGGATCCATGTGAGGGGTTGTTACGGGTGACTTGCCAGTACTATTTTACAGGAAAACATGCGATGGCATGTGCAAATCTGTCGCTATGCGCTGCTTTGCTGGGATTTGTAAGTCTTGCAGCAAGGAGTAAATTTTCCAACAATATGATGTAGGTGCAAGCGATTGTCGGAGGAGGTTGCAGATGGAGAAAATTCAGCAAGGACAACCAGAGGGTCTCTATACACCATTTCAGCTGCTGAACCATCCAAGGCTTCTTTAACAATGGTCTTTAGCTCCAGGAGGACTTAGGGAAGCTGATTAAACTAGTTTGAGTTATTGCATTGTGACATCCAAGCTGTTTTAAGGGTAAAATCATAACCTTCAATAATTCCATTTGTTGCAAAAGTTGTTTAAAGGGTACAATGAAAACCTTCAACCATTCCATTTGATGCAGGGTTATAAGCGGTTGTTTGATGTAGAAAGATAGCCAGAAGACTCGCTAATGATGTCCACAATTGAGAGGTGAAAGTGGTACCCCTGACACAAATAATAAGCTCATGAATAGTAAATAGCACTATCCACTCTGAGATTTAGGCGGATGTACAAGAAGCGGACGTTGTGGGGAGCATAGGGACGTCTTTAGGGTAATGAGTGGAACAGTCAACGACGGTAAACAGGTAACAATATCCTTCTGAGGCAGTTAGGGTATCTACTACGTCTACGTGAATGTAGGCAAAATAACGCAGAGGTTGAGGGAAGGTACCCACTCCTAAATCCGTGTGTTGATGTAATTTTTAAGTATCCTTAGGATCACTAGTAATGCTGTGCCAAATGAACTACATCCTCAGTAGCTGTACAGTAGATTGGCACAAGGCATGTGAAAGGCCATGAATGAAATCAAACACCTGTCGATGCATGGTAGCAAGTATCTAAGGTCATGGTCTACCAGTACTGATGTTAGATAATATGGTCGCGTTGGAGTCACCGAGGGTGACGTCCTCCCAATGAAGGGATGTGAAGGATTTTCTACATGTTTGGTACTCTGGATATTTTCATTTTGGGTTCCTGACAAGGTGTTGTAATCCAATCCCAGATGAATAGCAGTCAGCGTGTTTCTTGTCTGGGCATCAGCAATGTGTTTCATTATTTCCCAAGGAAAAGTTGAAGGGTGCAATTGTATTCAGATATGGGGGATAGATGTCAGCGTTAATGGGATGATCAAGTGTTGGAAGGTAGATTAAAGGTGTGCACCAGATTTATGTGGTGCGGGGGAAGGATGAAGAGTGTATCTTAGAACATTTGACGAAAATGACTGCCAGCTTAATGGACAGCTAGCAAATCGTGGTATAGGGAAGAGTAGCCGGATTCTATCATGTATAGTTTTCTACTGAAAAAGGACAATGAGTGCGTCGAGCCATTGACCACCTGGTCGAGTATTGCATCAATAGAGATTTCGATAGCATTGGTGGAGAGAAAGTGAGGAGCTTATGGCACTAGAAAACTGAGAGCAGGAGCAATTGACATACCCTGTTTGGAATGAACAGTGGCCGTTTGGCGAAACTCTGGACAGAAGACTTCCAGGTGTGATGGGAAAAGGTAGGCAAGGGCTTCGTGAGAGAGCTGATTTGAGAAGCGAGGCCAGTGGGTGATGATTGAAGAGGTCGCAACAAGTAGTAGTCTACCCTGACTAACCGTTGTTGAGCAACATCAATAAGGACGTGGGAATAAAGAGGAAATCCACACTGAAGACTGGCAATGGGACATCAGCAATAAGAAAAATTCAGTGATATTTGCTGATCCCAAACGATAATTCGAGGGTCTAGCAGGTTCGATGGTAGCAATCAGGCGGACTTTAGCAGAATTAAAATCACAACCCCGTGACCTGGTGAGTGGCCTTGGTAAAAGAAAATGGCTAGTACCAGTGCCTACTAAAAATCACATGCCTCTACATACATCATGAAAAAAAAAAGATTTTTGAAAAGGAAGGCCATTGCTAAAATCATTGGGCTACTTATAACCATTCAAAGACTTCCTTGCAGCCAGCACAGATCTAGAGTGGTAGTAGAATGATTGCGGCTGTTGGGCGCCAGTAAATGACTGGTGAGAATGTTGGTTGGTGCGGGAGTTAGGAGTAGCATAACTGGGTGGTGGGCTTCTATGTTGCCACTCCAGTGCATCATATGGTGGGTGTCTGTGTCCTACTGCATAAGGTCCTACACCATTCATGTCAGCTTTGATCAAAGTTGAATAGTTGACCTTTTCATCAGGAGTAGACACGTTGATGAAAGTCTTAAAGCTGGTAGAATTGCTGCCCATTAGGGCATGGATTTTAGTTATCCTGTCTTTCATGTAAAAAATATCGGCCAAGGAGGATATATATATATATATATATATATATATATATATATATATATATATATATATATATATATATATATATATATATATATATATATATATATATATTTATATATTATTACTAGCCTAGCTACAACCCAGGTTTGAAAAGCAAGTTTCTATAAGGCCAAGGGCTCCAATAGGGAAAAATAGCCCAGTGAGAAAAGGAAATAAGGAAACAAATAAATGATGAGAATAAATTAACAATAAATCATTCTAAAAATAGTAACAGCGTCAAAACAGATATGTCCTATATAAACTATTACCAACGTCAAAAACAGATATGTTGTGGAGGATTAATTATTAATATTTTTTTTTTTTGCCAAATCCTGAGAGAGAGAGAGAGAGAGAGAGAGAGAGAGAGAGAGAGAGAGAGAGAGAGAGGGGGGGGGGGGGGCATTTAGTGTATTGATTGTTTGTTGTGAGAATGACTGTTGGTATAAATGAGGTTGTTTGTTTGTATATGCTTTTAGCTAGGTTATGAGAGTGGTGCATGTCTTGGGTGAATGATTATTTTTTATTTGACTGCAGCAAGCGTCAGTTCTGTGTGTCCTTTGAATGGTGGAGTATTATTACTGTTTTTTACCAGTGTGGAAGTGATTATATATTTCAACAGTAAGTACAGTTTTGTTTATATTAGCTTGTCGTGATTGTGAATGAAAGGAACAGTTTATTATTTATCCCTGATTATAGTGCGATAGTTTAGTTAAATATGAGTGTTCGTAAGTGATTTTATTTTTTATTTTGCAGGTCGTATCTCCTCCTTGGAGAGACTTTCTCCTTTGGAAAACTTATTTCGAGTGTTCCTCAACCGTTGATGCCCTGGCTTGTAATTGATTGTGTATAGACTGCTCTAGTGCATTGACCAACTGTTGATAACCTGGATTGCGTTCAAGAACCTAAGTTGATTGTTCTTGTGATGATGATTATGATGATGATGATGATGATGATAACGCTAACGACCCAGATCAATTAATACAGTCGTGTATTAATATTTATCGGTGTTCCGGTTGTGGTTTTTGGGCTATAAAAGAATGTTGGCCCATGTGTAGACGAAGGTGTCCACTCAGATATATATAAAATATTTCTATTTATATTTGTGGTTGTGGTCTATTTTAGTTTTAAGTTTTGATAGGGTTTATTTTATTGTGGAAGGGTGTTTTTTGTTAATCATATATTTAGTGTTAAGTTTTTGATTAGTTCAAAGTGTTAATAATTTGATTGTGGATGGTTTGTCTTAAGCATTTTAGTTTGTAAGGAAATATAATTTTAAGGATATGTTTTGTTTTTATGTCCTTTTTGTCCAAGAGTCTCGCTGCTGATAACGTAAGGGGAAAATTTATAATGAGGAGACTATTGTCAGTTAGAATGATTCAGGGGTGTTGGGGTTGTTTTTGCAATATCCCGCCACATTATTTTTGCGCCCGAACAGGGACTGCCAAGGTGGGACTGATAGCTGGACTATTGAACAGAGGACTGATAGGATAAGAAATTAGATTAAGGTTGATGAAAATGGAAGAGCAGAACAAATTACTGAGGGATGAATTGCGGATAGCTAAGGAGCGAGAGGAGGAATTGTTGCATGAGAATAAAAGGCTGAGTTGTAAGAATGAGGAGATGCGAAAGGAATTGAAAGCGATAAAGGGAATTGTAGAGAGATTAGAAGAGGGTGTTGAGATAAGGATTCTCGTGAATGAGGAACGGATGGAAGCTATGATGGGAAAGTAATTGGGATGATGAAAACTTAAATGGGTGAAGGTGCAGTCGGAGGAGTGGTTTCTGCTTCGAGTAATGGGGTGATAGTAGAAAAGAAGGCTAAGGTAAGTGATAATGGGAAAGGAAGTGATAGTGATAGTAATAGTAATAGTGATAGTGAGATTGAAGATAAAGGAATTAGGCATAGTAAGGATGAACAGAAATATGATAGAAAGAATGAGAGGAAAGGTAAAAGTGATGAGAAGAAAGAGAAGAAAAAGTGTCAGGATGAGAACAAGAATGATCGTGAATGGGTGAAAGTGGTGAGTAAGAAAAGGGCTAGGAAGAGTATGATCAAGGATAGGAGTTTGAGTGTGGAATTAGATTCTTTATATGCTAGCGAGGAAGTAGGAAACAAGAAGGAAGGTAGCAGTGACGATAGCAGTGAGAATGAACGTGATGTGTGTAAGACTGTGTTTATGAGAGAGGTATCTTTGTGTGAAAGGTTCAATGAGCGTAGTAGTAGGGATGTATACGGGTTTTTCAAGGAGTATGAAAGGTATTGTCAGTATAAGTATTGTGATAGTAAGAGAGTTTGGGCAAGGGAGTTAGGAGAAAATTTGACTGGGTATTTGTTGACGATGTATGGTGTGATAATGAGTGTGGGGGATGTTGAATATGATAGTGTGAAAAGTAGGATAATTGAGCTGGTAAAACGTATGAAAGGGAGTGTAAGGTATAAGCGTAGGAATGATTTTGATGAAGCAGAGATGAATGTAGGAGAAGCAATATCGATGTATGTATGTAGGTTGGAAACGTTAGCTAGGAAGAAGTATGGGGATGGAGGCATAAATGAGAATAAGGAATTAATGAAGAAGTTTTTGGCTACTGTACCTAAAAATGTTGTGCGGTTTATTAATTTGAAACGGAAGGAAAAAATGAGGTGGACGAATGAAAGATTGACCTGGGATGATATTTTAGAGATAGTTGAGGATTTCGAATTTGATACATGTGAAAAAGAAAGTAAATATGTGAGTGTAAGAATTAGAATGGAGGAAAATGTGCCAGAATTTGTTAATTTTAGAGATTCTGTTATGAAAGGACCAATGACGGTAGCTGATAATGTAGTAGATAGGAGTGTTTGAGCGAGTAATGTGGGAATACCTGTAAGGGCAAATGAAGAAATGAAGGGTTTAGGTAAGGGAATCAAGTTTGGAGAGATAGGAGTGCTAATGCGTAGCGAGGTAGGTCTGGTAGTTGTGTCCCTGAAGAGAACTGTTATAGGTGTGGGAAAGTTTTGCATAAAAAGAATGAGTGTAGATGGGCGTTAGGAGCAAGTTTCGGGTGTGGAGAGACAGGGCATGGTATTAGTGAATGTAAAAAAGAGAAAGGGATTAAGTGTTATTGATGTGGTATGACTGGCCATATAGCAAGTGGATGTAGGAGTAATCGTATGAATGGGATTTTCGGCAATTGTGGTCAGAATGGGCATTATGGGAGGATATGTAGAGACCAGTGTGCTAAATGTTCTGAATGTGGTGTAGATGAGCATATAGCTTGGGTTTGTAGAAAGAAGGTATTAGGCCAGCAAGGAGGGATCAACTGAGTGAATCCTCCTCTGTGTGTGGAAGGAATAGGATTAATGTTCGTGAAAATGGGATGAATAATTGATTGGAAATGAGAAAGTATGAACCTAATATGCATGAGAAGTTAGGGTTAGAAAGTAAACAAATAGTATATAGTTGAATATAGGAAAAAGAGGCGGTTGAAAGTTTTAAGTGAGGAGAAAGTGCAAGGGAAATTTATAGGTATAGGTAGGAATCTAAATATGCATGACCAGGGTGTAAATGTACAGGTGAGTATGGAAGGTATATGTGTTAATACAGATTAATCATGGCAAAGTATGAATGATGCCTATAGTGTGTGTGGTTTTTCCTTAGATGATGTAAAAGAAAGTATGAATAATGGAAGAGTGAGAGATAGGAGAATGAAAAGTAGTATGAATAAATCTTTTATTAAAGTAGAAAATGGTTTTGATGAAATGGATGAATTGCCTACGGAAATAAGTGAGATTTTAGGGCTAGATAAGAACGAGGTAGATGGGATTGTACATGATATATCAAATGGTAGGGATTTAGATAGGAATAGTGGTAATGTAGCGAATGATTGTGATACGGAAGAAGTGAATGAGAGTGTATGAAGGCCCAGTTAATCGGAGTAGAGGTCCCGTTCCCGACTGCGACTGGGTAATGAAAAAAGTAATGTAAGTGGTTGTGTGAAAATGTAGAAGGATTTGGCAAAGTAAGAGGGGAGGAATGTGGAGGGTTAGTTTTTATCTTTTATTTTTTGCCAAATCCTGAGAGAGAGAGAGAGAGGGAGAGAGAGAGAGAGAGAGAGAGAGAGAGAGAGAGAGAGAGAGAGAGAGAGAGAGAGAGTTAGTGTATCGATTGTTTGTTGTGTGAAAGACTGTTGATATAAATGAGGTTGTTTGTTGGTTTATATTTTTAGCTAGGTTAAGAGAGTGCTGCATGTCTTTGGTGAATGATTATTCTTTATTTGACTGAAGCAAGCGTCAGTTCTGTGTGACCTTTGAATGCTGGATTATTATTATTTTTTACCAGTGTGGAAGTGATTTTATATTTCAACAGTAGGTACAGTTTTGTTTATATTTGCTTGTCGTGATTATGAATGATAGGAACAGTTTATGTTATTTATCTTTGATTATAGTGCAGTAGTTTAGTTAGCTAGGAGTGTTCGTAAATGTTTTTTTTTTCTTTTTTTTTGCAGGCCGTAATTCCTCCTTGGAGAGACTTACTCCTTTGGAGAACATATTTTGAATGTTGCTCAACCGTTGATGACCTGGCCTGTAATTGAATGTGTATAGACTGCTAAAGTGGATTAACCGACTGATGATGACCTGGATTGATGAGACTATTGTCAGTTAGAGTGATTCAAGGGTGTGGGGGTTGTTTTTGCAACATCTCGCCAAAATGTCATATATAAACTATAAAAAGACTCATGTCAGCCTGGTCAACATAAAAACATGTGCTCCAACTTTGAACTTATGAAGTTCTTTTGATTCAACTACCCGATTAGGAAGATCATTCCACAACTTGGTAACAGCTGGAATAAAACTTCTAGAATACTGTGTAGTATTGAGCCTCCTGCTGGAGAAGGCCTGGCTATTAGAATTAATTGTCAGCCTAGTATTACGAACAGGATAAAATTGTCCAGGGAGATCTGAATGTAAAGGATGGTCAGAGTTATGGAAAATCTTATTCAACAGTCATAATGAACTAATTGATCGACGGTGCCAAAGATTAATATCTAGATCAGAAATAAGAAATTTAATAGACCTTAAGTTTCTGTCCGACAAATTAAGATGAAAAGCAGCTGCTGAACAGCAGACAGGAGAACAATACTCAAAACAAGGTAGAATGAAAGAATTAAAACACTTCGTCAGAATAGATTGATCACCGAAAATCTTGTAAGACTTTCTCAATAAGCCAATCTTTTTTATGCAATTGGAGAAGACACAGACCTAATGTGTTTCTCAAAAGTAAATTTGCTGTCGAGAATCACACCTAAAATTTTAAAAGAGTCATACAAGTTTAAAGAAACATTATCAATACTGAGATCCGGATGTTGCGGAGATACCATCCTTGACCTACATACAATCATACTTTGAGTTTTGTTAGGATTCAACTTCATACCCCATAATTTGCACCATTCATTATTTTTAGATAAATATCTACCCCAGATCTACATTCAGGGGATAGAATTGATGCAAAGAGAGTAGCATCATCTGCATATGCAGCAAGCTTGTTTTCTAGGCCAAACCACATGTCATGTGTATATAGTATGAAAAGTAATGGGCCAAGAACACTACCCTGTAGAACAACAGATATCACACTCCTATACTCACTATGGTGCCCATCAACAACAACTCTTGGAGATATATTGCTTAAAAAATCAATATTAATGCTGAGAAACGACCCACCCACTCCCAACTGTTTGAGTTTAAAAACAAGGGCCTCATGATTAACACACGGACAAAGGCAGCACTGAAATCAAGGCCAATCATACGAACTTCCTGACCAAAATCAAGGGATTTCTGTACAGCATTGGAGATTGGAAGAAGGTCATCATATGCTCCAAGGCCTTTATGAAAACCAAATTGGAAAGTAGGGAATAGATGATTACCTTCAGTAAACCTATTAAGACGTTTTGCCAGAAGACATTCAAAAACTTTAGATAATATGAGAGTAATGGAAATTGGGCGGTAATCAGTGGGACTTGAGCTGCCACAAACATATTTACATAAAGGAGTAACATTACCAATTCTCCAACAAATGCTAAAAGCCTCTCTTCTTGCTAACTTGCACAAAATAACCGATAACTTTGGAGCTAAGAAATCTGCTGTCTTTATAAAAAACAAAGTAAAAATACCAGTTGGGTCTACACCTCCATAAGCATCAAGGTCCATCAACAGAGCTTTAATTTCACGTGATCGGAAAGCTAAACTAGTTAGTTTAGCCTCAGGAAAACAGGAATGAGGAAGTTTAAGTTTTTCATTACTCTGTTTACTGTCAAAAACATAAGCCAAAACGGTTGCCTATTCCTTTGGACAGTGAGTGACGGAGGCCTCTGGTTCAAGTAAAAGAGAAACTGTTGCATCTATACCAAACAGTGTAGATTTGAGGGTAGACCACCATCTATGTTCCTGAGTTGTACCAAAAAGGGTTCCTTTTATGGTTAAATTGTACTCCTTTTTTGTTGAGGCAAAAACTCTCTGAGCAAAAGCTCGAAGCTGAGTATAGTTGTTCCAGGTCAAATCTGATTCGTTACTCTTCAAAAGATGATAGGCCTCCTGCTTCTCTAAATAAGCACGTCTACAATTATCATTGAACCACGGTTTGTCCTTCACTTGGTACCTTAGCACACGGCAAGGGATACGCCTATCAATTATGTTGACTAGATTATCATTCAAAAGGACAACAGGATCTACACTACTATATAATTGTGACCAATTCAAGCACAAAAGATCAAGCAAAATCCCATTCCAGTCTGCTTGAAGTTTTCATATAAATTTTACAAGAGTATGATATATCAGGGACAGGCTGCTCAGTCTTCATTACTAATGAAATCAAGGCATGATCAGATGTCCCGACTGGAGAACCAACCTTACTAGTTATAACGCTAGGGGACTCAGAGTATACGAGGTCCAAGCATTTACCAGACCTGTGAGTAGCTTCATTTATGATTTGCTCATAGCCTGATTCAGAGGCAAAATCTAAAGCTCTTAAGCCATGGCGATCGGTAGGAGAGATAGAACTTAACCACTTTCCATGGTGAGCATGAGAATCACCAACAAAGACAGAAGAAGCCTTTCTATCATCTTCTTGTATCTTAGCAATAATGGTAAGAAGACAATCGAAGATAGAATCATCCATGTCTGGATTCTAGTAGATCGAAGACAAATAAAAGTTGTTATGCCTTTCACAAACACTTATTACCTAAATCTCATGACATCCAAATTGATAGCAGGACTTATGAGAAGCAGGGTACTCGGTCCTACTATACACCACCATTCCCCTGGCCCATGGGATGGCATCACGTTTCAACATTATTGGCTTCTCTAAACCAGTTATAAGGAGCTCAGATGAGTGCCTCATATTAGAAACCAAAGTTTCTGAGCACAAAAGAATATCATACTATCTGGACGCAACTGTAAGGTGTTGGGTATTTGCATGAAGACCGCGAATATTGCAATACAGGAGACGGCATTAACGAAATCTAGGACATACTGGTCCAGGATTTCACTCGATGTCTCCAAAAAGCATAAGAATTAACAGAAATAAAAAAGAGACATCATACTTAAAAACTAGATTAACAAGAATTGTAACAAATACAGTATGTACAGAACTGTAAATAAAGTGATTGATGAAACCCATAGACTATAGTAAAAAGTCGGAAAAACTGGTCAACATGGAGGAGCCGATATACCATGAAAGGCAAAATACCCTGCAGGATAGCCACTTCAACTGAAGGGAGGACAGTAAGGATGGTTTGAGAAGAAAAAGAATCAGAAAAGGAAAACACAACCTCTTGATAAACCACCAGGCATCATTGGCCCTTCTATTAAGCCTGCCCAACATACCATTTAAAAAAAACAGGAGAAAGAAAAAAAATAATAATAAGATAGAATAGTGTGCCTGAATTTACCCTCAAGCAAGAAAACTCTAAACCAAGACAGTGGAAGACTATGGTACATAGGCTACAGCACTACCCAAGACTAGAGAACAATGGTTTAATTTTGGAGTGTCCTTCTCCTAGAAGAGCTGCTTACCATAGCTAAAGAGTCTTTTATACCGTTACCAAGAGGAAAGTACATTAAACAAATTCCAGTACAGTAATTAACCCCTTGGGTGAGGAAGTGTTTAGTATCTCATGTGTGTATATATATATATATATATATATATATATATATATATATATATATATATATATATATATTTATTGTTACGAAGCTGGTCTTCTGTACAAGTAATTATTTTGATAATTATTTCATTTGTGTATTTAAAAGATGTATAGCAAAGTCGGAAGGTTAGTTCCACTCATAGAGGTTTAAGTATTGTATGTAAATTACGTAAGACTCTCGTCATTCATATTATTATATTCTTCATCCAATGCTGTGTATGTAAATTTACATTTATTTTTAGGACTCCACATTTTATTTCACATATATTGTTACCAAGTCATATGTAAACTCGTTTAGGTATGTTGTACAACACACACGAGGAATGAACACGAGGCATTACACTTTTTTTCATGTTTCAGCTTGATTAGAAATTTCTTGGAGATTTCAGAGATGGATTTACTCTTTTTTTATTGTCCCAAGAAGTAGGTGTTCGGAGTTAGGTGAGAGAGGGTTTCCTTACTACGTTGGCAACCTTATGCCGCTCATTGTACACTACAGTTGGGGGTTGGGCTTGCCCGGCTGACGTTCTGGTGAGCATCTATTCTGATGGAACTGGAACTGAAACCAGACACCTTTAACCTTTAACCTTTATAATTCTTAACAGTGCTTTGCTCGTGATCCCTGACTAAAAACCGAAGTAAGAGGCTGTTTTTGAATTGTTCTTTTAAAATAATCACCCAATTTAGTTTGGGGAATAGCATAAGAATCCTGTTGATATTCAGTGTTCACATATATTACCGTCTGGGAGTTACGTAATATTCTCTGAACTAGGGATTATTCAAGTGTAACAGACTTATGTATTACAATTTGGTGAGTTTTGGAGATCAGGAATTTATGTAATTCTCCAGCTGTAGAAATATATATATATATATATATATATATATATATATATATATATATATATATATATATATATATATATATATATATATATATATATATATATATATATATATGAGGGGTGATAAAAAAGTTTGGTAAACATGTCCGGTACTGTAATATTTATTTCACCAGGTGGAGCTAAAGTAGCCTAGCTTTGAGATAGCATCGTATGCGCGTGCTGTGACAGGAGGAAGAGTTCCAGTGTGCGTCAGTATAATACAAGAAGCCATAGATTGTAGTCATTGTTGTGGCGTCCGGCGGACTGAGTAAAATGTTGAAGCCTGAACATCGTGCAAACATTAAATTTTGTTTCAAACTTAATAAATCGACTACAGAGACCCATCAAATTCTTCAACAAGTTTATGGAGACACAGCTGTGACACTTGTAAAAGGCCGGAAAAATGGAGAAATGGCTGGCTGCTTCATCATGACAATGCACTCTCTCACACGTCACTGCTCATTCGGCAGTTCATGACTGGAAAGAATCTTGCTGCAGTTCCGCATCCTCCGTATTCTCCCGACTTGGCACCATGCGACATCTGGCTATTCCCGAAAATGAAATTAACGATGAAAGGGAATTGATTTGACACCATTGAAGACATCAAATTGAACACGACAAAGCAAATAAAGTTATTGAAGAAAGAGGACTGTCAGGAATGTTTTCAAAAGTGGCAGGCAGGGTGTGTGTGCCAAAGGAGAGTACTTTGAAGGATATTAGTTAAAAACCTGTTAATGTTCGTAATTTGATATATATTCACACAATTACCGAACTTTTTGATCACCCCTTGTATATATATATATATATATATATATATATATATATATATATATATATATATATATGTATATATATATATATATATATATATACATATATATATATATATATATATATATATATATATATATATATAAATATATATATATATATGACAACGTAAGAATATCATATATATATATATATATATATATATATATATATATATATATATATATATATATATATATATGTATATATATGACAACATAAGAATATCATATATATAT
This sequence comes from Palaemon carinicauda, assembly GCF_036898095.1. Lineage (NCBI taxonomy): Eukaryota > Metazoa > Arthropoda > Malacostraca > Decapoda > Palaemonidae > Palaemon > Palaemon carinicauda. The sequence goes on along the minus strand of NC_090741.1, from coordinate 129,583,813 downwards.
ATATATATATATATATATATATATATATATATATATATATATGTATATATATGACAACATAAGAATATCATATATATATATATATATATATATATATATATATATATATATATATATATTTATATGTATATATATATATATATATATATATATATATATATATATATATATATATATATATATATATATACATATATATATGTATATATATACAGTATATATATATATATATATATATATATATATATATATATATATATATATATATATATTTATATTTATATATTCTCTTCCTATCGCAGTTCATCCAATGCTCTTTCTATGTACTGATGATTTTCAACATATACAGGTTTTATGAGGGCTGAATAGTTTCAAGTTTTTCATAACCTAATGTTTTTTGTTTGTTTTCTCTTTAACAGCCTAAGATTGAACAAAATAAATTACAGTAATACCGAATATACTTATGTATCTTCTGAACTCGCATAATTCGCAATCACTATATCCTCACCAACAAACAAGTATATTATCATGTATCTCAAGTAGTTCCTTTTCTGGGACGAAGTTATAACAAACTAACCTCTTTCCCTCCACCACATTAACCCACTTTCTTGTTCAACAAGTTAAAAAAACAAAAGTGAATTATAAAGTACACACACACACACACACACACACACACACACACACACACACACACATATATATATATATATATATATATATATATATATATATATATATATATATATATATACCAAGCCACTTTCCCCAATTTTTGGGGGTAACCGACATCGACAAATGAAACAAAACAAAAAGGGGACCTCTACTCTCTAAGCTCCTCCCAGCCTGACAAGGGACTCAACCGAGTTCAGCTGGTACTGCTAGAGGGCCACAGCCCACACTCCCCCGTTATCCACCACAGATGAAGCTTCATAATGCTGAATCCCCTACTGCTGCTACCTCCGAGGTCATCTAAGTCACCGGAGGAAGCAGCAGGGCCTACCGGAACTTCGTCAAAATCGCTTGCCATTCATTCCTATTTCTAGCACGCTCTCATGCCTCTCTCACATCTATCCTCCTATCACCCAGAGCTTCTTCACTCCATCCATCCACCCAAACCTTGGCCTTCCTCTTGTACTTCTCCCATCAACTCTTGCATTCATCACCTTCTTTAGCAGACAGCTCTTTTCATTTCTCTCAACATGGCCAAACCACCTCAACACAAGCATATCCACTCTAGCTGCTGACTCATTTCTTACACCCGTTCTCACCCTCACCACTTCGTTCCTAACCCTATCTACTCGAGATACACCAGCCATACTCCTTAGACACTTCATTTCAAACACATTTAATTTCTGTGTCTCTATCACTTTCATTCCCCACAACTCCGATCCATACATCACAGTTGGTACAATTTACTTTCCCATATAGAACTCTCTTTACATTCATGACCAACCCTCTATTTTTTACTACTTCCTTAACTGCCCCCAACACTTTGCAACCTTCATTCACTTTCTGACGTACATCTGCTTCCACTCCACCCTTTGCTGCAACAACAGACCCCAAGTACTTAAACTGATCCATCTCCTCAAGTAACTCTCCATTCAACATGACATTCAACCTTGCACCACCTTCCCTTCTCGTACATCTCATAACCTTACTTTTACCCACAGTAACTCTTAACTTCCTTCTCTCACACACCCTTCCATATTCTGTCACTAGTCCGTCAAGCTTCTCTTCTGTGTCTGCAACCAGTACAGTATCATCCACAAACAACTACTGGTCATTCTCGTCTACCAGTTTTAATCCTCGTCCAAGCACTCGACCATTCACCTCTCTTAACACTCCATCAACATACAAGTTAAAAAGCCACGGCGACATCACACATCCCTGTCTCAGCCCCACTCTCACTGGAAACCAATCACTCACTTCATTTCCTATTCCAACATATGCTTTACTACCTTTGTAGAAACTTTTCACTGCTTGCAACAACCTTCCACCAACTCCATATAACCTCATCACATTCCACATTGCTTCCCTATCAACTCTATCATACGCTTTCTCCAGATCCATAAATGCAACATACACCTCCTTACCTTTTGCTAAATATTTTTCGCATATCTGCCTAACTGTAAAAATCTGATTTACACAACCCCTACCTCTTCTAAAACCACCCTGTACTTCTAGGATTACATTCTCTGTTTTATCCTTAATCCTATTAATCATTACTCTACCATACACTTATCCAACTACACTCAACAAACTAATACCTCTTGAAATACAACACTCATGCACATATCTCTTACCCTTATTTAGTGGTACAATATATGCACAAACCCAACCTACTGGTACCATTGACAACACAAAACACATATTAAACAATCTCACCAACCATTCAAGTACAGTCACAACCCCTTCCTTCAACATCTCAGCTCTCACACCATCCATACTAGATGCTTTTCCTACTCTCGTTTCATCTAGTGCTCTCCTCACTTCCTGTATTGTAATCTCTCTCTCGTTCTCATCTCCAATCACCGGCACCTCAACACCTGCAACAGCAATTATATCTGCCTCCCTATTATCCTTTACATTCAGTAAACTTTCAAAATATTCTGCCCATCTTTTCCTTGCCTCCTCTCCTTTTAAGAACCTTCCATTTCCATCTTTCACTGTCTCTTCAATTCTTGAGCCAGCCTTCCTTACTCTCTTCACTTCTTTCCAAAACTTCTTCTTATTCTCTTCGTATGACTGACCCAATCCCTGACCCTACCTCAGGTCAGCTGCCCTCTTTGCCTCACGTACCTTGCGCTTTACTTCCACCCTTTTCTCTCTATATTTTTCATACTTCTCTAAACTATTACTCTGCAGCCATTCTTCAAAAGCCCTCTTTTTTGCTTCCACTTTTGCCTTCACTCCTTCATTCCAGCATTCACTGCCCTTCCTCATGCTGCCTCCAACAACCTTCTTGCCACACACATCAATTGCAATCACAACAAAATTTTCTTTTACTAACTTCCACTCTTCCTCTAAATTACCAGTTTCTCTAACTCTCACCTCGTCATATGCCATTTTCAACCTTTCCTGATATTTACTTTTTACCCCCGGTTTTATTAGTTCTTCAACCCTCACTAGCTCCCTTTTACATCACCTTCTCTATTCCCCTACTCTTTTGCTACAACTAATTTTCCTTCCACTCAAAAAATGATCAGACATACCGTTAGCCATACCCCTAAACACGTGCACGTCTTTCAATCTTCCAAACATTCTTTTAGTTATCAACACATAATCCATTAATGCCCTTTCTACTACTCTTCCATTTGCCACTCTTACCCATGTATACTTGTTTTTATCTTTCTTTTTGAAAAAGCTAGCACTTATTACCATCTCTTGTTCAACACACATATCTACCAGTCTCTCACCACTCTCATTTTCACCTGGTACGCCATGCTTCCCAATGACACCTTCTACCTCTCCAGCAACCACTCTAGCATTTAAGTCACCCATGACAACTATATAATTCCTTCTACCAAGTCCTTCTACACACCTAGTTAATTCATTCCAGAACTCATTCCGCTTTTCTTCACTTTTCTCACTACCTGGCCCATACACATTGACAAACGCCCAACATTCCCTACCCAACCTAACTCTTACCCACATTAACCTAGATGATACCTCCTTCCATTCCACTACTTTACCTGTCATCCATTCACTCAGTAATAAAGCCACACCCTCTCTCGCTCTTCCCCTTTCAATCCCAGACACTCTACCAGACATTTCACCAAACATCACTTCACCCTTTTCAAGTATCTTTGTCTCACACAAGGCCAATACATCCATCTTTCTATTCCTAAACATACTTCCAATCTTACATCTTTTGATCTCTATCTTACTACATCCACGCACATTCAAAAACCCCAAAACTAGAGTGCGGGGAGCAGTCACTCTCCCCCCAGCTCCATCTCTCGGTTGAGGTCTCGCAGGATTATATACAGGAGAGGGGGTTCCCAGCCCCCTCGTCCCG
>NC_090741.1:129564795-129574795 GCF_036898095.1 Palaemon carinicauda | reverse complement strand
GTCGAGATATAAGCCTACTCCTTCAATTGATCCTGGGTTATCCACCAAACGTTGAAAGGTAGCGGGTGTGTTCATCAAACGGTGTTATAAATGCTGATAATTATTTTGCGTTGTCATCCAAAGGAGATTGATGTTAACCCTTTAGTCTATCTGCGGACACTTCATTTTCACTTTGGTAGAATTTAATTCTAACATTTCCAGAGTTAACTTGATCTTATTTACCTATTCCTCAACTCAATTAACGTGTTACTTTTCACTACCTACACTGAAAGTCTATTCCAAATATTTGCTATTTTGTATATAAAAAAATTACCACATGGAGTGGTGTGTCTTTCCAATTACAGTTTGTATCCGTTACCTCTGGATTGATTGGTGCTAAGGGTGAATGGATTGTTGTAATCATTATTTGCTATCCAGATAGTGGAGTTACTCATTATGACTGTGTTCTAGTGTAAAATGCAGTGAGCTGCAGTCTTCAAGGTGCAAAGATCCTCGATGGCCTGAAGGGATGTATGCTTAATGAAGGTTTCTCCAATGTTTCTCACGAATATTTCAGGTCACCGCATACTCAAGAAAACACGTTCTTCTCCTACTCTCATATAAAAATTCGAGAAAAGGAATCCCAATGGCGGTAATCCTATGGCGACGCCGTCCTTTTGAATATACAGTATGTATGTCTCCTATGGGTTATGAATGGGGCCTACCTCGTGCATATATCAATGTGTGTACCGAGGTCACCAGGGGGAATGTTGAGGGGAGGTGTAGCAGGGTCCCTGTAATAATAATAATAATAATAATAATAATAACAAGAAAAGGACTCTGAGACTGCCATCCTTTCCTCATTTTTCGAAACTATCTGGACATAATTTAGACCTATGAGCCATCTTAATGTTCTCCTTCGGGTAGCCTGTACGACGCGTGGGGTTGAGGTGAGTATGAAGTGTGTGTGACAAATATGTGCGAACTTAGGATTAATGGTAGGGTTAATTCAGACGACCTCTCGCTCGACCTTGACCTTGACCTTTACACTGGGCCTTTCAAAATTGAATCACTCCCCCGTCACAAGAAAACCAATTATCCCTGAAAATTTTACTGTTCCGTGCGTTAAATTATAACCAGGAAGTTGTTCACAAACAAACAAACATAAACAGTTTATATAGAAAATATTTATATCAATATTTTTACTGTTCTTAAAATATTCTATTTTTCCTTGTTTCCTTTGCTCACTGGGCCATTTTCCCTGTTGGAGCCCCTAGGTCTATACCATCCTGCTTTGCCTACCAGGGTTTTAGCTTAATAATAATAATAATAATAATAATAATAATAATGATAATAATAATAATAATAATAATAATAATAATAATAATAATAATAATAATAATAACGGACTAATAGACAAGTAAACAAAGTGGAGTGAAAACAAACCCCTCCCAACTTCGCTGGATGAGATAATAATAATAATAATAATAATAATAATAATAATAATAATAATAATAATAATAATAATAATAATAATAATAAAAAGTAACATATTAGCCCATATACGTTCTTTGGTTACTTCCCGTTAACTTTTTAGTTTAGAAATTAGATATTATAATTATTGAGGAAAATTAGATACCCCCCCAAAAAAGAAAAAATTACCAAAATATTTAAAATTCCCTAAATGTATTACTTTCCGAATTTGACAAACGGATTGAAAAGAATAATATATGAAAAGCTAAAATACTGTTTATAATACCGGTATATTAATGACTACATAGCCAACGGTATAATTGATGGAACTCAATAGAACATTGATTGATAGAGGTAAAAGATCAGATTGTCAAGTCTATGTTAATGATATAATCACGGAATGATGGAGGAGATTGATAGGATTTGGCAAAGAAGGACAAAGACCATCGGAAGGATTACTGGCAAAACTGCTATTCAAGAGTAACTCTCTTTTATATACGTTATTACGAGTTGCTATTGACGAATGACTCAACTCATTGTATCCTTGATGAAAAAAGCCTTTTATATACCGCAATATATTCATTACTAAAATTATCAATATACGAGTGCGTTAATAATCACAAAGTAAAAGCAGAAGCTAATGTATATTGATAAAGCATGTTTTAAAAGTGTTGAAGATATGAAAAATATGATAAAGATGAAATAGAAAACAATAATAAATATATAGTTAAATAGGTAAAAACATGAACATTGATGTTTTAACAATAAAATAAAAAGTAAAACTAACCTAAAATTATATTTATTTGCTAAGCGACATAACTTATCAACACCCCCCACCCCCCCTGATTATTGTAATTAATTTTTCATCATTACCAAGCGGCGATTCCTCAGGTCTCTAACATGGTAACAAGTTTACATTGGACCCTTTCAAACACATATAATTGACCTTCAGACTTAACTACCAGTAACTTCTGTAAGAAAGATTATCTACACGTTTCAGCATAAATTATATTTTGCAACTCACGGGTCAAGCAAAATCTGTTACATCAACAGAAGATTATTGGCTCGCACTAGGCCCTGTTGGAGTGGAATTAGTGCAGTAAACGACGTCAGCTTTTGAATATCATATAGAGAAAAAATGATACAACATCGTGCATACGAAATAGTAATGTAAACACCTTGAGCTTTCCCTCTTCTTGTTTGTTTTCTCGATAGTCTTGCTCGATGTAATAGAAATTTCCAATGAGATATTTTGTCACGCTTTGGTATACTGCAATTGTGCCAAAGTTTTATCCATTTTTTATGAGGTAGAGTATAGTTGCAGGTAGTGTTATATATATATATTTTATTTTGGCGGGGGGGGGGGAGTTGGTAAACGAAAGATGCGATATAAAATATATATATATATATATATATATATATATATATATATATATATATATATATATATATATATATATATATATATATATATATACATATATATAAAATCCGAATTGTAGGAAGAAAGAATGGAATACAACCAAATGCTCTTTATTTAGTCATGGTCCTAGTAAAGATATATTTATCACAATAACGTATTTAATTGAAGCAAAATTCTGAAAACTATCAAAGGTTATTTGCACGAGGGCCAGGGATGGATAAAGACAGAAGAAGGCATGCTGGAACCATTGTGGTCATGTGGTCCAGTACTACCTACCTCACTAGTTGATCTCCTTGAAACTATTGATGATCAGGAGGAAGCAGAAGATAATTGCGAAGACGAAGAAACAGATTCATTTGACTTCGACAGCGATGAAAGCGATGACGATTGAAGCTTGTGATGACAGGGAACATTTAGATGATTTCCAGAAGCATCTATATCTTAATTTTTTTTTCTTCTTAATGTGCAAATGACACTTGTGATGAAAAAACGACTGGTCTTATGATGTTCTTTCACCCTTAAAATACGAGTACAGGCAACACGTTCTTCACGATTGCTATAACATTTGCAAAGATATGGTAAAAATAGGTTTTTCAGTAATGGCGGCACTAATTTGCATATCTTACATGTCAGGAACACATGTGGTCACTATGAGACTGGTCTTATATTGATGCTAGACCCTCAAAACCTGGGTCTAGACACCTTATTTTTGCAGTTATCTGTTGCATTGGCGGAGTTATAGCGATTTTAGTATTTTCATGTAATGGCGGCTTAATTTGCATAAAATAGGCACGTGGGACAATATTTCAAATTTTTAACATAGCAAACTGTTTTCTACACATTTTTCCCCATAGGAAGACATCAATTAGAAATTGATTTCCGGGGGGTGCACGCAGACCCCCTCTACCAACTAGACTATACAAACCGAAATGAAAATTTTATATTGCGTATATATCTTTTCCTGACTGCACTAATATCTAAATTTAATATCATTTATGTGCCTCAAGAGATGAAATCTGATGAGAATTTAATTGCTTCACAGCTCGCTTTACAAATGGACTCTGCAATTAGTGTCCTCAGATCTGACTAATGAAATTGTTGACCCTCGGAAATTGTTGTTTTTTATCCATGTTATTTGAGGTGATAATTAAATAATTCGTCATGCGATCTTTTTATTTAATAAATTATTAAATCAACTTTAATTGATGATGGAAAAAGTCGCCTAAAACACAGGTTTTCTCGAATTATTGGAAATTTCCGTTAAAAAAAGAATGCGGCATAAAAAAAAAAATATATATATATCATAAAGTGAATATGTTATTCGTCTTTTTTCCTTAATCTGAACAGAATATTAGGACCTTAATTATTGACTACCTCTCTTAATGGAGCCTCTGGAATTTCCTTTTTCAGCTATTCCAGTAACGGATAAACTTTATAAAGAATGTAATGATGATAATCAAAACGCTAATGATTGCAAAGAATTACTGATGTTGCATGTTTATTTCAATTTCAACTGAAAATAAAACTAAGTTTGTATTTTAGAATCATAGATATCAAATCTAGTTTAAAAGTTAAGATAATATTCGATGTTAATTTTTATTTCTTCGAATTGCATAATAGCACTTGGGTAATCTAGTAATGCCAAAGGCAGAACGCCATGAAGTATAATTTACCTTATTTCAGCATCAAAGAAATGTAATTTAGTGTCAAGCAATTGATCATCCTCGATGATGGTAGCATATTGATTTAATGGTAACATTGAAGGAGATATAGTACAGTCATGAACTTAACTTTACTAAGAGTCAACAAATGGATATAATGCCCTCTTACTACAAGGCTCAGATTAATAGAGAAAATTACTAAATAATTTTCTAAAGTCACACTTGAGTCTCTTAGAGATTTTTCTCGGCAAATAAGATCTATCAAACACTTGTTAATTTTTTATGCTAATTAACAGATGCCTTGAATGAGGTAATAGTGTTAACATTGGGAAATATAATTTTTTTTCTTACTCCATTTGGCCGATGATTCAATTTTCGTTTGAAAATGTTAAATTTCTATAGTTTACTGTATCACATATTTTTTTATTCATCATCTTAGCTATAGTTAATAATATGATAAAACGGAATTTTTGCGATTCTATTTTCTGTCCTTTAAGTAATTTGACTGTTTTTGGAGATTCTACTTATTAAGATTTATAATTATTTCTTTTAACTATTTTTTTCTTTTCTTAACTTTTGAATGTTATATGAAGAAATGTTGATTTATGTTTTGACATATAGTCTTCCTGTTTGGAAATAGGAAAACAGAATGATAAGAAAAAATCGAGAACAAATGAATCTTCCTATATATACATAAAAAAATAATAATAATTTGGAAGGGTTTCACTCAATCAAGTTAATTCAACCTCGCCAAATAGATGGTATCATTATCAAATGATAAGACATGAACCGATATATTTCTTTGGCCAATAAGTATATTTCTCGTCCGAGGCATAAAATGACTCATGTGTTAGTACTGCATTGGATCCCTCTCTGGTTACTACTCATTATTATTTTCCATACAAATACAGTGAACCAGATATTCTGACCTATATTTATATATTCTCCTTTTTTCCTCATGCATCTGACACCTAGATGACCAAAAATTCCTTGACTCAAGGGGTTTACTCCTCCACTGCAATTGTTAAATAGCTACTTTCTTCTTGGTAAAGATAGAAGAGATTCTAGCTATGGCACGCAGGTCTTCTAAAAGAATGACTCTCAAAAATCAAACCATTGTTCTTTGGTCTTGTGTAGTGCCATTTTCTCAGGACTACGGTCTGCCACTGTATTGTTTGATGGTACATTCAGGCATAATTTTCTATTCGTTTCTTTATTTTTCCTTTAATGGGCTATTTTCCTTGTTGGAGCACTTGTGATTATAGCATCCTACTTTTCTAGCTCGGATGGTATGTAAGTAAATACTACTACTACTACTACTACTACTACTACTACTACTACTACTACTACTACTACTACTAATAATAATAATAATAATAATAATAATAATAATAATAATAATAATAATAATAATAATAATAATAATTTGGTAGGAAGATGTGTTGAACTCCTTTCCAGCACGACCTAATGACAAGAAGGTTGAAAATCTATTGGTATGGAATGGGTTTTGGCACTAAAGGAACTAAACGTCTTAAGGCTACTAAGGTGACTCTAGAAGTCACAGTAATGACAATATAAAGTTTCTAACTTCGATAAGAAATATAATTGACTTACGCTACAAGGAAATTGGCGAGAGAAAGGGACTAGTCTTTGCGTTCTGAAATTTTGATCGAGAAAATTTTTTAAATTACTCTGCTTCTAAAATCTGATGAAAATGAAATGACATTACGCTTTTCGAAAAATTCTTAAAAGAAAATGGCCTTTTGAAACTCCTGAGTTAATATTAACGCTTGTGAAGTCAGATGAAAAGTAATTAACCGCAGTTGGAAAGGCCAGACTAACTTTGCTTCAAGAAGTAACCCAAGGGAAATGACGTTTCATATATACTGAAATGAAGTTCAGAGTAAATGAAGACCCAATCTAGTTATTTTTAAATATAATATTTTTCTTTATAGATAGCTGCAATTGTCAACATTGAAAAATATTGTTCACCTTATTCAAACCATAAAGTTTTATATCTAACCTCATAGTAATGTTGTTTTGAGATCTCCGTATTCCTTGCATTGACATAATTTTCACCTTTAAATTATTCTAATCCTTCTTTTTTATTTGCTATTTCGTAATGATGACAACATTTGATAGCTTCGTGATAAGATTTTTTCTTATTTGAAGTCCGAGTTTTATAAAGCATAAAGATACACCCTGTCACAATTCAGAGGGGACCCTTCTTTATTATTTTCATCTTTGAAATGTGGTTCTTTTAAGAACACAGACAGAGTTACAAAGATTCTGAATGCCACAAAGACTTTTCACTCAATCTGCAGAGACTTAATTTGCTCTTAGATAGAGCGAATTGGCTTAAATGTCTAGAAAGTGTTTATGATCTTTAACTTATTCTTGAATTCATTCACCGGATTTTTGTTCACTACATCTACTGGAAGTGTGTCCCGTTTTATTTTTTTTTTTTTTTTTTTATGTAAATAAACTACCACATTGAGTGATGTGTCTTTGTAATTTCCCCGTTGTATCCGTTACCTCTGAATTGATTTGTACTAAGTTTGAGTAAGTTTGTATTACAAATAAGTTTAAACGTTCCATTCTCTCTGTCTATCTAAATTGTCTTATTGTTGAAACTAGTTTAGTGGGCCTAACGTACACTGCCAAAGTCTATTTTTCATCATTCTGAATACTTGGAGCCAAGATATGGATGCATTTTAGTTGTGGTCTTACTTGTGATGTGTGCACCTGTAATAAAGTATCATTGTTTCATTATTTTATATGGCTTTTTATGCAAGCCATTACATTGTCGGTTTTGATTTCAAAATTGTATTTTCTGTTTGGTGAGCTTTAAATCTTTGCTAATGATACTGCCAAGATCTTCCTCTTGGTCCACACTTTCTATTTCATTACCCAACTGTGAGTAATCTGTTTGTTGGTTAATATTACCTATGAGCATAACTTTGCATTCCGCACATTTGAGAAATATTTGCCATGTTCTGCATCATTCTACCAACAATTCTGAGTTCAAAGTGTTAAGTTTCAAACTTTACTCATCGGAATTAGTTCTGTTGATATTAGTGGTCTGATGACGTCACAAGAAAGGTCTCTATCATTTATATTTGTTTCTTTGAATTTCAATGTAATTAATAATTGGAATATATATACGTGCATATCATTATCATAATTGTCTCGATATAAAGATGTTTCATTACATTCACATTATCCATTTTTTCCTTGAAAAAAAGTCTGTTTTCTTTTGGTATTGTTGGGAGTTCAGACTCGACTCCGACTATAGTTGTATCGAGAGGGTGCGGTACGGTCTCAGGGTCGACGATTCAGTATCGCCGTTACAGCACCAGAGAATTCAGCGCTACATATTTCAGCTCTAGATGTTTCAGGAGGGGGTGGCAATATATATCACTAATGCTTTTTTTTTTTTTACTTGATAAAAAAAATAAAAGTAAATCCATGTGAATTTAAATTATCTGAAAGAAATTTGGTTTTCTTGAATATCAAGAACAATCAACTTTTTCTTGCACGATATAACAATTTATGATTTATATTACAATACATCTATAGCAATAAAGAACAATGAGAAATATAAAAACATAATATTAAGAAAACTTATTTATATAATTCATTGAATTATCTCCTATTGAATGAAGGTACTCTATTTCCTTTCTCATGCCCTTCTCGGACACAATATTTAATATTCTTTTATTTGCTTCTGTGTATCTAAGTAGTTTCTATTATTGTAGTTCATGGCCGTATGCAAGTTTCTCAAAGTACTCGCCTCTTCCCTTTTGAACAAGTCTAAGGCCATCGATGAATTTACAAATGGTCGGGTGTAACATTCTGAGTTCACTTTTCAATCTCCTATTGACTGCCTCAGCATAGTCATTTGTTCTGTCTTCTCCATCCAAGATACTTTTATACATATTCCACATTTCCGTCGGAAATAAAGGATTTCACCTGCCTGCTTCACTCCAGTTAGGACGACCAATATAATTGTCTTCAAATCAGTTTAAAACGGGAATTAACTGCTCTGGTAAATTAACTGCCATTGAATCAGGGTTAGTGTGTAGGTAGTCAACGGGCACAAAGCATAGAACAGTTATCATTTTCGCATGTAATGCAAAATCAGGATTAGTGTTGAATAAATTCATGAGACCAAAGCCACTTAGCTGCTTTCGTAGATTTTGAGATAGATGAAAAAGGCAGCATCTGATTTCTTAACAAGAATGATATGCACTTGATAAAATAGCTGTGGTGGTACTGCAAATGTTATGTCAGTCTACCAAATCTTAGAAGTTGCAATGTGCGTAAACCAACTTTCTCTTCGTTGCCTGCCCCTCTATCCATAAAACAAAAATTCTCACTGGTATTTGGGGTGCGTTTATATATCATATATTCTTCTGGTACTGAAGCTCTATGATGGATCTTGGGTTTTCAGGGACCCGGTTAACTTCGTTTCCCTTTCTACGAACAATTTTCCTTATTGCTTGCTGTTTGGTAACTGTGTCATTTTCTCAATGCACTTATTGATAATTGTACTTGTCGGCTCACAAGTCATCTCAACACGGTCTCTAGCATCAGTTAAGACATTTTCCACTTGGATGGCAAATGCAGAAGGAGAATGCGTATGTTCGTTAATCTTTTTGATCACCTCTCTTTCTAACGTGTGAATGAGCAGCCATGCATCGACCATCTTTTTAGCATCGCCAAAACTTAACTTAATCTAGTGTTTTGTTGGGTGTGTCGAAATGATAAATATAACCATCACGACAGAACTTCTCCCTGCATCTCTTACTTTTTACGGAATCAGCCATGGGTTTAACGAAATAATTCTTTTAAAGGTGTTGTAGCTCCAAAATCTGAACACAAACTAGCAATCTAAAATAGGAAGGAAAAAAAAAAGTACAATAGCAAAACAACTATAATATAAAAACGGTGATACAACCATAAAAAAACCATTAAGTGAATAAAATTTTTTTTCAGTAATTATAGTGTAGTAAAAAGGACGAAACGATCCTAGAGAGAAAAAGGAAACCTTGAAATGGTTTGTTAAAAAAGTAGTTTGTGGCGCTGAATAGCCTGGCGCTGAAATATTACGCGTTGAACTTTAGTGGTGCTGAAACTGCGGCGCTGAATCATCGGCGCTATAACAAAGGAGCTGAACTGACCCCTTACCGTATTTAGATTTACTGACTATTGAAGATGTTTAATTTGCCTTGCTCCCTTTTACCAGTTGCCTAATGAAATTACTATCCTCCATCTTACCCGAGTAACTGGCGTCAATGACATTAGATGCCAGGATGGCAGAAATCCTCAAATGAATCAATCAAATTACCGAAGTAACATTAATCCTTTTTATCTTATTTTGTAGTCTGAAATATACAATATCCTCAAACAGTTTAGTACTACTTTATTAGTGTCAGGAAATTTGGTTATTCTACTAATTCAT
>NC_090741.1:129537295-129549795 GCF_036898095.1 Palaemon carinicauda | reverse complement strand
ATGGAATTGATGCAAAGAGAGTAGCATCATCTGCATATGAAACAAGCTTGTTTTCTAAGCCAAACCACATGTCATGTGTATATAGTATGAAAAGTAATGGGCCAAGAACACTACCCTGTTGAAAACCGGATATCACATTCCTATAATCACTATGGTGCTCATCAAGAACAACTCTTTGAGATCTATTACTTAAAAAATTGATAATAATGCTAAGAAACGACCCACCCACTCCCAACTGTTATAGTTTAAAAACAAGGGCCTCATGATTAACACGGTTAAAGACAGCACTAAAATCAAGGCCAATCATACGAACTTCCCGACCACAATCAAGGGATTTCTGTATAGCATTGGAGATTGTAAGAAGGGCATCACATGCTCCAAGGCCTTTACGAAAACCAAATTGCAAACTAGGGAGTAGATGATTACCTTCAGCAAACCTATTAAGATGTTTTGCCAGAAGACGTTTAAAAACTTTAGATAATATGGGAGTTATGGAAATTGGGCGGTAATCAGTGGGACTTGAGCTACCACAAACACATTTACATAGAGGAGTAACATTACCAATTCTCCAACTACTGCTAAAAGCTCCTCTTCTTGCTAACTTTCGCAAAATAAAAGATAACTTTGGAGCTAAGAAATATGTGGTCTTTATAAAAAACAAAGGAAAAATACCATTTGGGTCTACACCTCCATATGCATCAAGGTCCACCAACAGACCTTTAATCTCAAGAGATCGAAAAGCTAAATTAGTTAGTTTAGCCTCAGGAAAACAGGAATGAGGAAGTTCAAGTTTTTCATTACTCTTTTTACTGTCAAAAACATCAGCCAAAAGGGTTGCCTTTTCCTTTGGACAGTGAATGACTGAGCCATCTGGTTTAAGTAAAGGAGGAAATGTTGCATCCACACCAAAGACTGCAGATTTAAGGGTAGACCACCATTTATGTTCCTGAGTTGTACCAGAAAGTGTTTCTTTTATGGTTAAATTGTACTCCTTTTCAGTTTAGGCATAAACTCTGAGCAAAAGCTCGAAGCTGAGTATAGTTGTTCCAGGTCAAATCTGATCTGTTACCCTTCCAAAGTTGATAGGCCTCCTGCTTCTCCAAAAAAGCACGTCTACAATCATCATTGAACCACGGTTTGTCCTTCACTCGGTACCTTAGCACACGAGAAGGGATACGCCTATCAATTATGTTGACTAGATTCTCATTCAAAGGGACGACAGGATCTACACTATTATATAATTGTGACCAATTCAAGCACAAAAGATCATGTAAAATCCCATTCCAGTCTGCTTGGGATTTCATATAAATTTTACAAGAATATGATATATCAGGGACAGGCTGCTCAGTCTGTCCCGACTGGAGAACCAACCTTACTAGATATAACGCCAGGGGAGTCAGTGTATACAAGGTCCAAGCAATTACTAGACCTGTGAGTAGCTTCATTTATGATTTGCTCACAGCCTGATTCAGAGGCAAAGTCTAAAGCTCTTAAGCCATGGCGATCGGTAGGAGAGATAGAACTTAACCACTCCCTATGGTGAGCATTAAAATCACCAACAAAGACAAAAGAAGCCTTTCTATCATCTTCTTGTATCTTAGCCATAATGGTAAGAAGACAATCGAAGATAGAATCATCCATGTCTGGATTCCGGTAGATTGAACACAAAAAAAAGTCGTTATGCCTGCCACAAACTTTTATTACTTGAATCTCATGACATCCACATTGATAGCAGGACTTAGAGAAGCAGGGTACTCGGTCCTAATATACACCGCCATTCCCCTGGCCCTAGGGATGGCATCACGTTTCAACATTATTGGCTTCTTAAAACCAGTTATAAGGAGCTCAGATGAGTGCCTCATATTAGAGACCAAAGTTTCTGAGCACAAAAGAATGTCATACTGTCTGGACGCAACTCTAAGGTCTGGGATATTTGCATGAAGACCACGAATATTGCAATACAGAAGACGACATTGACGAAATCTAGGATGTACTGTTCCCGGATTTCGCTCAATGTCTCCAGACAGCATAAGAATTAATAGAAATAAAAAGAGACATCATACTTAAAAACTAGATTAACAAGAATTATAACAAAAACAATGCATACAGAATTATAAACAAAGTGATTGATGATACCCATAGACTATAGTAAAAAGTCGGAAAAACTGGTCAACATGGAGGAGCCGATACACCATGCAAGGCTAAATACCCTCCAGGATAGCCATTTTAACTGAAGGGAGGACAGTAAGGATTTTTGAGAAGAAAAAGAATCAGAAAAAGGAAAAAGACAACCTCTTGAAAAACCACCAGGCATCCATGGCCCTTCTATTAAACCTGCCCAACACACCATTTCAAAAAAACAAGAGGAAGAAAAAAAAATAAAAAAAAATAAGATAGAATAGTGTGCCTGAGTGTACCCTCAAGCAAGAGAACTCCAAGCCAAGACAGTGGAAGACCATGGTACAGAGGCTATGGCACTACCCAAGACTAGAGATAAGGAAGACAAGGGAGTAGATAATGAAACACTTTTTCTGGCCCGGCATACATAAGGACTTGAGCCGGTTTGCTGTGTATATCACTAATGTCAAATGGTTGGAAAGCCGAATGAGTGCATTTAGGAAGCTTCCTTGCACACGATAGATGTGCGAGGACAACCCTTTAGCAAGGTAATGATCAATAATGTTGGACGTTTACCAAGGATGAAAAAAGGTCACGGATATATGTTAAATTTGATGTGTCCAGTAACGAAATACCCAGAAGCCATACCCGGTAGGAACATCAGTACCAAGATAACTGACGAGAAGTTACTAGACTTTTCACTAAGTTCGGTACACCAGAAATAGTTCATAGTGACCGAGGAACAAATTTCATGTGTAACTCATTTCAGGACATAATGAAACCGTTGGATGTGAAACAACAACAATAAACTGCTCATCATCCGGAGACCCAAGGTGAATTAGAGAGGTTTCATCAAATGATAAAAAATATGTTTACGAGGTTCTACAACAAATTGGGGATGAATGGGACATTGGACCACCACTGATGTTATTCGGGGTTGGTAATTCTTATCAAGAAAGCCTGGGATGTAGCCAAAAAGAAAGAGTATTTGAACGAGAAGTACGAACACCTATTAAAATATTAGCATAAAATGGAAGGATCGAGAGGAAATTAATAGAGGATAGCCTATGTCAAGAATTTTAGGAGAAGGATTGACGAGGTAAGGAAATTTTCTCTAGAAAAACACAAGACGAGTCAAAGAAAATGAAGAAAAGGTTCGATATGAAAAGTAAGGACAAACAGTTTTCCATAGATCAACAGTTATAAGTTTTCCTTCCTATAAGAATATTCCCACTCACCAACATGTTTCAAGGACTATTTCATATTTTGGAGAGGATCAGTGACCTGACCTACGTTCTCGAAACCCCAGGACAAAGGAAAAATCAAAGGAGAGTACACGTTTACCTACTGAAATCCTAATTGAGGGAAAACAAGACCAAAACTTGACAATTATGTATGGCACGAACCATACCATCCTCGGAAGATGACGACAGATAATAGTTAGGGGCATCAAAAAAAAGGGAATAATTCGTCTATCATTCAGAATATGGGAGAGCAATTAACTTATTTGGACCAGAAGCAACAAAAGGAATTAAGCCGATTAATTAGATGTTTCCCTGAAATTGTGTTGAAACTCACGAAACGAATCAACCTGACGAATCATAAGATACACATCAATACAACGGAAAGACCATTTAAACAATGCTCCTATCAACTGTCGCCGTATCACCGAGAAATCATGAGAAAAGAATTGGACTATTTGTTATAAAACAGAAGGCGAACAAAGATCTAGCCCTTACAGTTGTCCATGCTTGCTCGTGAAAAAATCGGATGGATCTTTTAGGATGTGTACAAACAATCAAACGTTGAACTCGAT
Source organism: Palaemon carinicauda (assembly GCF_036898095.1). Lineage (NCBI taxonomy): Eukaryota > Metazoa > Arthropoda > Malacostraca > Decapoda > Palaemonidae > Palaemon > Palaemon carinicauda. The sequence continues at coordinate 129,545,861 of NC_090741.1, read as the reverse complement.
CAATGTGGCAGTTATCCATTGCCGCTCATCGCCCAACTACTTGACAATATTGTACAAGCGAGGTTTGTCTCCAACATCGACATGATAAAGCGCTCATATTAAATCCCATTGAAGACAAGACAAAACTGTTATCAGGTTTCATAGCCCCATCTGGGTTATATCAATATATCAATGGCCTTTGGTCAAATGAATGGCCCCATTACTTTTCAACAAGTGATGAATAACCTTCTAGGATCGATAGAAAGAGTAGGCGCATATTTTGACTATATTGTGGTATAATCATCAACCTGGGAAGAGCTTCTCCGAATCCTGAAGAAGGTTTCTCAAAAGATATTAGGAACATGCCTGAAGATTAACCCGCAGAGGAGCGAATTTGTAAAGGCAACCGTTCCATATTTAGAATTTGAAGTAGGACGAGAACTAATTGCCCCGATAGCTGCTAATGTCGAAGGAATAAGGAAAGCAGCTCCCCCCACATCAAGGAAGTAGTTTCAACTCATTTTAGAGGTGGCAGAATTCTACTTATGGCTTTGCCCTAAATTTTTGGCTGTAGTTACTCCCTTCACGGAATTGACTAGCCCCAAGAAAAGATTTGTATGGACCTCAAAGTGCCAGAAATCCTTTGAGAAGATAAAGGCTATTTTAATTTCGAAACTAATACTGTGAGCCCCTGATTTCAATGAGAAATTCATTATCCCACTGGATACGTCTGACAACGGGATTTGAGCTGCCTTCTTGCAAGAAAACGATGAAGGAATTCTTCATCCGGTTTGTTTCATGTTGTTAAAGCTAAAGAAATATCAGCAACCCTACTCGACAGTTGAAAAGTCCTGCTAGCGTTAGTCACAGCGATAAAAAAGTTTTAGGTCTATGTGAATAGACCACCAAATGAAGAGATTAAAGTATATTATGATCATGATCCTTTAACTTTTGTGAATGAGATGAAAAAAATTAATTAAAAGTTAGTTAGATGGTCAAGATGTTTGCAACCGTATTGCATCAAAGGAAACCACATATCAGGTAAAGATAATAAAGTTACAGATTATTTATCTTGGGCTAAATCGATAGATTCAAGCCCAACAGAAATAATCCTTATCGGGGGAACTATCTTATGGAGCTGGTCTAGTGTAGAGTAAAAACAGTAGTTTAATAATAATTTTATTCATATTTCATTTATCCATTGAAGAGATGACAGTCAGCCCATAAAATGAGCTCCTGTCATGGAGATATAAGAATTTTATGCAAATTACATAAGACTTTGGTCGTGAATTTCATTGTATTCTTTTTTGAAGTTAGTATATGTAAATTTACGATATTTTTTAAGAATTAACTTTTTATTTTTGTATGTTTGTTACGAAATATTACGTATGATATTTGAGAGTGTTGTGGGATTCGTAGGAGATATGAACAAGGGCTTATGTAATGTTCTTTTATATTTTTTGAAGTATTGCATCATGTTTGAGAGCAAATCTTCAGTGACATGTGCTTTCGAAAATTCTGTACATGTGCTTTGGTAATTTTATCTCTTTTTTTTTTTTATTTCGGGAATAAAGGGTGGGCGGAGCTAGCTGACTGAGACAGCCGTCTGACGAGGCATGAGTAGCATTCGGTACTGAAATAATGGGCAACTCCGACTTGCCTTTTCCTTGGTCTACCAATCTTCCCAGTTCGTTGAGCAGTTTCTGGAAGCAGTTAGATTTCATAAACAATAAGGTGGCACTAAGGTTACAGACATATATAAAGATTACCAGCCTTTATATAGTGTGAAACTTTGTAAATGGCCCTGTAAGAAGGCTCGATTTTAAATCGTGATCTGGTTATCTATTTTCATTAAGTATGAACTTGAATATTGTATTATTCAGATTTATTTTCAAAATTTTGTATAATTTACATTTCATTATTTCTTTTCTGTCAGTCTAAAGTTTATTCAGATTTAAGAATTCAAGTCAAGTACATATATAATTTAGACAGTATAATTTTTGTCTTAATCTAAGTTTTGTTCCGACTTCATAATTCAAGTGATTTATTTTGTTATTATGCAAATTCCTTTCCAAGTGTTTTAATTTATATAGAATATATTATATTTGTAAAGAGTGTATTATTCCAATCACCGTTATCTAGAGTAAGATTCTGCTCATATCCTGTTAAGAACCTCGGTAAGTTTCAAATAATACTTAAAAGTAATTACCCAGTTTAGTTTTTAGTTTACTCATGAGACCTTTGGATATTCTGTGTTCTATATATTGCTGTGTGAGATTTAATTAACTGTCTCAGAATTAGTGCATTAAGATTTTATAGTGTAACCGTTTTAATGGAAAAGCAAACAAGTAAACAGGTAGTAGGTTGCCCTGGACACCAGCCACCCAATGAGATACTGCCAATAGAGAGTTATGGGGTCTTCTGACTGGCCAGACGGTAGTCTATTGGATCCTTCTCTCTGGTTACGATCCACTTTCATTTTGCCTACACACACACACAGAGCGAAAAGTCTGGCATATTCTTTACATATTCTCCTCTGTCTCATATACCTGACAACACCGATATCACCAAAACAATTCTTCTTACTGCACTGTAATTGTTCAGTGGCCACTTTCCTCTTTGTAAGGGTAGAAGTGACTCTTTAGCTATAGTAAGCAGTTTTTCTAAGAGAAGGACACTCAAAAATCAAACCATTGTTCTCTAATCTTGGGTAGTGCCATAGCCTCTGTACCATCGTCTTCCACTTTCTTGGGTTAAGTTCTCTTGCTTGAGGGTGCACTTGGGCACACTATTCTATCTTAATTCTCTTCCTCTTGTTTTGTTAAAGTTTTTACAGTTTATATACGAGATATTTATCTTAATGTTGTTGCTCTTCTTAAAATATCTTATTTTTATCGTTTCCTTTCCTCAATCAGCTATTTTCCCTGTTGGAGCCCCTGGCCTTTGCAACCTACTTTTCCAACTAGGGTTGTAGCTTAGAAAATCATAATAATAATAATAATAATAATAATAATAATAATAATAATAATAATAATAATAATAAAGTATGTTGTCAGTCATTATATATATATATATATATATATATATATATATATATATATATATATATATATATATATATATTATATATATATATATATATATCTATATATATATATATATATATATATATATATATATATATATATATATATATATATATATATATATATATATATATATATATATATATATATATATATATATATATATATATATATATATATATATATATATATATATATATATATATATATATATATATATATATATATATATATATATATATATATATATATATATATATATATATATATATATATATATATATATATGTATATATATATATATATATATATATATATATATATATATATATATATATATATATATATATATATATATATATATATATATATATATATATATGTTTAGTTCCCAGTTACGATCCATAAAATATTTTTTTTTTCAGTGCCTAACCCGGGGATCTATCCTCATATAATATATTTTGGGGTAGAGACCCTTGGGATTGAGCGATTCTGTTTTAAATATTGGTTATAACAGGGCCGTGTTTTGATTTAATTTGTGAAGAATTTCAGTATTCATAAGATTTTCTGTATTGTTTGGATATATTTTTGGATAAGAATTTAAAATTTTCGAATTACAAGATGGCACAGTTTGATATATAAAAGTTTTTGAACAACCCAAGTGTTCAGGAAATGTGAGAGGTTAAGGAAACTAATGCTCAGTGGCTCTTTATCTTAATGGCATATGGCAGCTATGGTACTAGTGGGATGATTAAATCCCAAATCAAGTGTCTAGCCTAAGAAGGGTTGATGAACTTGGGAAAGCAGTAAAAAGAGAATATTGTGTCAGCTCGTGAACTATTGGGGGAAGCTGAGGAAGAATTTCTAGCGAAGCAAAGACCGGTTAACCCTCAAACTGAAGGCATGAAAGCAGGTAAGGACGTTGAGGCTGAGATTCGACGAATTGCAGCAGAGGAGAATTTAATTAAATTGAAGATGATGGTGGAAAAGAAAGAAGAGGCCCGAGAGTTTGCAAGACATGGAAGGTTAATGGAAGCGAGGAAAATCGCAGAACAAGAAGAAAGAGAGAGAAGATAAGAAGAAGAAGAGAGAGAAGCTGAAAATTACACAGAAATGGAAGAAAAAGAACGAGAAGAAGCCAGGGAGATTACAAAACATTGAAACTTCATAGACGCAAGGCGAGAAAAAAAAAAGATAGAAGAAGCAAGGCATGAGCAGGAGTTAGAGTTGTTGAACACCCGTACACAACTGACAACGCGAAACGAGGTGGACCCTGCTAAACACGATACAGTGTTTAATGTGTAGGAAGCCCAGTGGTTGATTCCAAGGATCACAGAAGAGGTATTGATCAATTGAAATGGTCGCAGTGCTTACTTATCCTTATCTCAGGACCACAGGATGGAGTATCAAGAAGTGAAGAGGAGCGTTCTGCCAGTGTATCAGATGACCCCTGAATATTATAATGAAAGGTTTCGAAGTTTGAGAAAGGCCGAGAAAATTACTTTCCTGGATTCTGCTTATAAGGTGCAACGATTATCAAAAAGATAGACAGATGCTGCTAACGTAAAGGAGATGGCTGATTCGGAAGAATTGATAATACTAGAGCAGCATCTACGAGGAATTCCTAAACTCATTCGAACGTACTTGAAAAGGAGAGATGTGAAGAAACTTAATAAAGCCAATTTGCTGACTGTAGAATATAATATTATCTGTCGTAAAATGTCATCGGGAATGAAGTCTCAACCGTTGTTCCAACCAAGTACAAAGTATTCGCCGAACTATGGAAACCAGTTCAGTAATAACTACGAGAACAAGTTCCACATTTACAACGGAAGTAGCACTGGTAGCACAGAAAAAACATCAAATCGTGAAAGACATGCAGAAGGTTGATATTGTCTGTTTGAAGTGTGGCAAGAGAGGCCATATTAGTAAGGAATGTTGGTGAAACCAACCGAAAGTAGTCGCCCAAGTGGTTAAGGATAATTCGACTTCACAGAATGTGAAGACTAAGAAGCAGTCGGGAAAGGATTAAAGGGAAAATAAACCAGCTAACATTTACACGACCAACAAGATAAATCCAAACAGCGTGGATGCCTTTCAACCATATATTTATGAAGGTATGTTAGCAGCAATAAGCGGGAGTGAGCGAACAACGGTCAGGATATTTGGTGACACAGGTAGTAACCATAGTGTGGTGGTAAAATCAGTACACTCGTTGGTGAAACAGTCTCTGAAACGGGACTCAGTTATTTTGAAGGGAATAGGAGGTGAGGAGGTCATCCCTATAGTCCCTTCAAAATTGTCATGTGAGTCAGCGACAGGTATTTTTGACTTTGCGGTGAAGGACTCATTGGCTGTCGAAGGAGTAGACGTCCTGCTGGGTATTAAAGTTGGTAGAGCGCCGTTCGTGCCTTGTCCCATTTTAACGGAGAAACCTTTGAAGTATAGTTCTACGATTGAACTTGAGAAGGAATACCCGTATCTTTTTCCCAGTTGTGTTACAAAAACGAATATGAAGAAGAAAATGGCTGTGAAAAAAAAAAATCGAAGGAGCAATGAACTTGCAGGATTTGTTTTCCCAAGAAGCGGATTTCCTCAATGTTACACAAGAAGAGAACTCCCGAGTAGGCCCAAGCGAGGAGCAAAGACAAGCAAGTGAACAAGAAAACAAAAAAGAAAAAAACATCAAGGAAATAGAAAACTCAACGTGAGAATTAGGACAAGTGAGTAAGAAAAGGCTGTTAGCATTTCAACAGAAGGATGCAATGTTAACAGAGTTATTGTACCCTGTGGTGGATGAGACTGAGGCACAGCAGTGTCCGACCTGTTATTATCTTAAGGATAGGTTGCTTACGAGGTAGCCTAGACCTGCCGATATCCTTGGTAATACTGAATGGGGGATATATCGGCAGATATTAATTCCTGCCCCGTTGAGAAAATAGGTGATCGCTGTCGCGCCTTAGATGGGACATATAGAGATAAGGAAGAAGAGGGAGAAAATAATGAAACACTTTTTCTGGCCTGGCATGCATAAGAACATGAGCCAGTTTTGTTGTGTATATCACTCATGTCAAATGGTTGGAAAGCCGAATGAGTGCATAAAAGAAAGCTCCCTTACACACGATAGCAGTGCGAGGAGAATCCTTCAGCAAGGTAATGATAAAAAATGTAGGACATTTACCAAGGATCAAAAAAGGTCACAAATATATGTTAACATTGATGTGTCCAGTAACGAGATACCCAGAAGCCATACCCGGTAGGAATATCAGTACCAAGATAACTGACGAGAAGTTGCTAGACTTTTTCACTAAGTTTGGTACACTGGAAATAGTTCAGAGTGACCGAGGAACAGATTTCACGTCTTAATTATTTCAAGACATAATGAAACTGTTGGATGTGAAACAGCAACAATAAACTACTTATCCTCCGGAGACCCAAGGTGCATTAGAGAGGTTTCATCAAATGATAAAAATTATGTTAACAAAGTTCTACAGCAAAATGGGGGATGAATGGGACATCGGACTACTGCTGATGGTATTCGAGGCTGGTAATGCTTATCAAGAAAGCCTAGGATGTAGCCACAATGAAATAGTATTTGAACGAGAAGTACAAAGACCAATTAAAATATTAGCAGAAAATGGAAGGATTGAGAGGAAATCGATGGAGGATATGTCAAGAATTTTAGGAAAAGGATTGATGAGATAAGGAAATTTTCTCTAGAAAACCTCAAGACGAGTCAAAGAAAATGAAGAAAAGGTTCAATAAGAAAAGTAAGGACAGACAGTTTTCCATAGAACAACAGTTACTGGTTTTCCTGCCTATAATGATATTACCATTCTCCAACATGTTTCAAGGACCATTCCAGATTTTGGAGAGGATCAGTGACCTAACCTACGTTTTTAAAACCCCGGAACAAAAGAAAAATCAAAGTAGAGTACACGTCAACCTACTGAAACCCTACTTAAGAGAAAAAAAGACCGATGCTTACGAAGTATGTATGGCTTGACAATTATGTATGGCACGAACCATACCATCCTCGGAAGATGACGACAGATAATAGTTAGAGGCAGTATGCAAAGTGAATAATTCGTGCATCATTCAGAATAGGAGAGAGAAATTAACTCATATGGTCCAGGAGCAGCAAGAGACACTAAGCCGATTAATTAGAAGTTTTCCTGAAATTGTCTCGGGTCTCATGAAACGAACTAACCTGACAAAACATAAGATACACTTCAAAACATCAGAAAGACCATTTAAACAATGCGCCTATCAACTGTCCCTGTATCACCGAGAAGTCATGAGAAAAGAATTGAACTATTTGTTATAAAACAGATTAGCCGAACAAAGATCTAGCCCTTACAGTTCTCCGTGCTTTCTCATGAAAAACCCGATGGATCTTTTAGGATGTGTACGTACAATCGAAAGTTGAACTCGACCAGTGTGGCCGTTATCTATTGCTGCTCATCGTCCAACTACTTGGCAATATCGTACAAGCAAGGTTCTTCTCCAACATTGACATGTTAAGGGGTTTATATCAAATCCCTTTGGAGGACAACGCAAAACTGTTATCAGATTTCATAACGCCATCTGGGTTATATCAATATATCAATGGCCTTTGTTCTAATGAATGGCTCGCTAGTTTTCAACAAGTGATGTATAACCTTCTTGGATCGATAGAAAGAGTAGGCGTATATTTCGACTATATTGTGGTATATTCATCGTCCTGGAAAGAACATCTCCAAATCCTGAAGAAGGTTTTCCAAAAGCTATTAGGAGCATACCTGACGATTAACCCGCAGAGGAGCGAATTTGTAAAGGCAACCGTTCCATATTTAGAATTTGAAGTAGGATGAGAACTAATCACCATGGTAGCTGCTAATGTCGAAGGAATAAGGAAAGCAGAACCCCCCACAACAAGGAAGTAGTTTCAATGCATTTTAGAGATGGTAGGATTCTACCGACGGTTTCGCCCAAAATATTTGGTTGTATTCACTCCCTTGATGGATATGACTAGCCCCAAGAAAAGATTTGTATGGACTAGCAAGTGCCAGGAATCCTTCGATATGATAAAGGCCATATTACATACGAAACTATTATTGCAAGCCCCTGATTTCAACAAGAAATTCCTTATCCAAGTGGATGTGTCTGACAGCGGGATTGGAGCTGTCTTCTTGCAAAAAGACGAGGAAGGAATTCTTCATCCGTTTTGTTTCATGTCGTTAAAGCTAAAGAAATATTAGCAAACGTACTCGACAGTTTAAAAAGACCTGCTAGCGTTAGTCAAAGCGATAAAAATGTTCGATGTCTATGTGAATAGACCACAAAATGAAGAGATTAAAGTATATTCCAATCATGATCCTTCAACTTTTGTGAATAAGATGAAATAAAATAATCAAAGGTTAGCTAGGTGGTCAAGATGTTTGCAACTGTAATGCATCAAAGGAAATCATATATCAGGTAAAGATAATATGGTTTCAGATTATTTCCTTCGAGCTAAATCG
>NC_090741.1:129529795-129532295 GCF_036898095.1 Palaemon carinicauda | reverse complement strand
ATATTAATTGAAATTTTTTAAGTGGCATCTAGAACACGTATATCAAAAACATATTTTTTCCTACATTGAAAGCTCTGAGAAAGAAAATAAAGTTAGCATATGATGCTCAAATATCAAATCTATGATATTCATGAGAATCATAAGAAAAAAAGTTGCAATATTAATTATTTTAAGGAACATTAATTAAATCAAAATATAGAAACGAAACAATTTAGAAATTTTCGTTCAACACAGGATAGTCCACGGGATAATTCCAAACAATGAGGAAACAAATATTTATTATCATTCTGTAATATCAATTATTTTGGCAAAGATGTATAAAACCATGCAAGTATCAGTAAAATGCGAAGAGAAAAGCTTCGAAACATTAAACATAATCAACCGAGATGGCACCTAAATTAAACAGAGAATTGGGGTGGGTTAGTCCTTCCCATTTATGAACCAACTGTTCAGACTTTTCTTCGGCTTTGTCTTCGGTTTCGACCAGCGAATTACTACCCAAGGCGTGCTAGTGAGGGAATTTGCCCCAATGTCCTCATCGCCAGTCTGTGCCTACTAGAGCCTGTGCTATGATCGCATGCCCTCTAACATAGGCGGTAATCGAAGCCTTCGGAGGAACACAGCGATCTTTAAGAGAAATATTTATTTCCCAAAAGTTTCCCATGGAGTTGTATGTTAATATATTTTATTCCAATTACTGTTATCCTTTTGATCTGATAATGATTATCAGTGATTAACTGCAGAACCACATAATCCATTTCCCTGGATAATGGTCACTGCTAATTGCAATAATTCTTTAATAAAAAAGGGAAAAATTCTACGTAGAAACATCTGCGGCAAAGTGATAGCAATTTTCACTATTGATGTCGGTAGGCTACAAGTGCATAAGCAAAGGATACTGTAACTTGTCAATTACCTCTCTACTTTTATTGCTTTATATCGAGAGTTATAATTTCTTTATATACAAAAACAAAGAAGTTTAGCATTTAATTAAATGAAACATGAAGAAGACACAAGTTGGTTGGTGTGGAAAAAACGAAATCCAAGTTATATGCGCGTTTAAGTAAATGGTTGAGCCTATTTTAATAATCAAGGAAATATATTTTCCAGCTTGTTATCTAATAAATTGATTGAGCTTTATAAATAGGTGATTGGTTTACCGCAATCAATAAACCTTTTGAGTAGGAATACGTCAAAACTTATCGTTGAATCTTACTCTCGCGTATCAGTGTGTAATTACATAAAGAGATGTACATTGCTTAATTTAAATCATATATATATATATATATATATATATATATATGTATGTATATAAATATATATATTTACATATATATATATATATATATATATATATATATATATATATATATATACATATATATATACATATATATATATATATATATATATATATATATATATATATATATATATATATATATATATATATTTATATACATATATATATATATATATATATATATATATATATATATATACATATATATACATACATATATAAATATATATATATATATATATATATATATATATATATATATATATATATATATATATATTTAAATTAAGGAATGTACGTCTCTTTATGTAATTACATACTGATATATATATATATATATATATATATATATATATATATATATATATATTTGTATTTATATATATATACATATATATATATATATATATATATATATATATATATATATATATATATATGTGTGTGTGTATATATATATATATATATATATATATATATATATATATATATATATATATATATATGTGTGTGTGTGTGTGTGTGTGTGTGTGTGCGTGCGTTTGTGTGCGTATGTGTGCGTGTGTGCATGCGTGTTTGTGTGAATGTGTGTGGTGTGTGTTTGCTCGCGCGTGTGTGTGTATGTGTGTGTTTGTGTTGTTACTCCGGCACTCGGGCATAGCTCAAGTATTAAATTTTCTACAATTTAGTCAGTCGCGCATATTACATGGATTTAGAATTTATTTTTTTCACACTAACAGAAGTCTTATTTATATTCAATTGTCTCAGATGCTAAACTTCTTTTTCTTCTGTAAAATAAAATCATAATAGTTTTCGATATAGAACCATGATAATAATTTACAATCAAATTAGGCTAGTGGCCATGTACTCTGTGGTTCCTGATGCCACTATGAACATTATATCACGCATTGAGAGGCGCTTATGTTTCTACGGGGATTTTTTTTTTTCCAATTGAACCGTTATTGAACCATTGACCATTCACTAGGGATATGTCTTCCTTGGTTCAAGAGTTAATCACTGAATTTTTATTATTATTATTATTATTATTATTATTATTATTATTATTATTATTATTATTATTATATGCTAAGCTACAACCCTACTTGGAAAAGCCGGATGCTATAAGCCCAAGGGCTCCAACATGGAAAATAGCACAGTGAGGAAAGTAAATAAGGAAAAACCAAAAAAGAAGTTCTT
>NC_090741.1:129519795-129524795 GCF_036898095.1 Palaemon carinicauda | reverse complement strand
AATCAAAATGGCGTGTTTCAATTTTGTATAATCATTTGACGTCTCACCTTCCACTACAAATACAAAACACACACACAGATATACACACACACACACACACACACACACATATATATATATATATATATATATATATATATATATATATATATATATATATATATATATATATATATATATATATATATGTGTGTGTGTGTGTTCTAATTTAAGGTAAATGAACGCTATAATCATGATAATTCCACAAAACCTAACTATTCAGCATGTTGTTGTAGCAAGATTGCATTTCGATAGCGAGGGGCCTTTTTGGGTTCTCCGAGACAAGGCGCTCTGCTGAGAGTGTTAGCTGTGTACAGTGTCCTCACGAACCTTTTATAATAAAGTGAAAAAATCCATGTTCCGATGTCTAATGATCTGTCAACATGGGACACATTGGTGTCAGGTGTAAGAATACGTCTGTTTGTGTATGCTGTGAGCGAAGTTGTCTTTGAACCGGTAAAATAAAAGCTCAAGGTGCCTAAATACACAAGGATTAACATAGCAGACGCTACTGCTGCAGGAGATGAGAACGAAGGAGCATGGGATATAGCGTTCCGACAAAGAAAAAAGACAGGAAATTAGAACGCAAGAATTGGAAAATAGGTTACATAACTTAGAAGAGTTAATTAACAGAATCTTGGTTGAACGAAAAGAGTAGCGGCGCGCAACAACAGCATATCCGACGTACACAAACGCACAAGAGTGAAAGTACATATGCACACCAGGGTGAAAATAATATTGTAGTTCGAAAGTTGCTAGAACTCCAGGCAAGTGTTACGCCTTTTGATGATCAAAGGCCTAACGAAGGGTTTCAATCGATTGAAGTGTTTTTGAGACACTTTGAAGTAGCCAAGTATGAGTGGTCGGAAAGAGAAAAAGCTAATCAAGTAATTAGATTGCTGAAAGATGCTCTGGCTATGGAGGTAATGTGTTGGCCATATGAGAGTTTAAGAAGTTATACGGAAATAAAACAACGTTTGATTTAGAAATATGCCTTACGTGATGCGAGAAAGGGGGACATAAAAGAAAATTACAAACCCCAAAATTTGGGAAGGTGAATCAGTTCTTAGTTTTACAACTGGCATTTTTTAGGATTGCGATTGGTTTGCTATCAAGAGTGCCAATCTCCCAGAAGGTGATAAGAAAGCAATTGATCGTAAACATTTTCGCAGATTAGTAAACCTGTATTTATATGGTTATTTGTTCAATGACAATCGCTCGTTAGCAGGCGTAGTGAGCGTGATACAAAACATTTTAGACAGTTTACCAGAAGAAAGAATGAATAGGAATAACTGGCAAGATTCCGAGAAGTTGGCAGCCATGAGAAGCACTCATCAACTCTCAAAACGGGAGAGGGGAGAACGCAGTCAGCAGGTGAGAAGAGTCTTCAGATGCTGGCAGTGTGAGGGGAGAGGGTCACTGATTAGTGGAGTGCCCCACCAAAGGATACTCCCGTTGTTACACTTGTCAGGACTTCGGTCAGCTATCTCGACAGTGCCTAGCAAAATACGCAGATGGCGGGCGGGCTGCGGCACGCGCACACCTCCCCCCGCCCAACATTCAAGGAAAAGGAAACAAAGGAAGAGGTAGACGAGGGAAATCGATGCCAGCCCGCATGACATCACAAGCAGCAGCCAAGGCAGCGGTTCGGACGACGACAGACTTAGAGCAGGCATTGGGACCTCCATCGGTACCCTTGACATCATCCTCGCAGCACTAGGGAGCAGCAGCGTTGCAGATGAGGTTATTGGCCCATGCCAAATATATCGTAATGGCCGTATAGGAATGTTAGCAGTTGGGATTGACCTGCCAAATAAATCTATTCGTGCGCTGATCGACACAGGAGCCAGTGTTTCACTGATTGGAAAAAGATTCTCTTCAAACACACTACAGTTACCGGCATCCCTCATCCTTGACAAACAAGGAGGAAATAAACTATGAATAAACCATGCAACGATCATCAACTTTAAGGTGGGATCGGTGAAGTCTACACACGAAATTCTTGTCTAGCCACCTTATTAATTCCAGGAATCGAGGCTATTTTAAGAATAGATTTCAAATATGCATTTTTGGGGGAAAAGATAGAACAACTGTAAAAGAAGGAGGGTGTATTTGGCTGATAGAAAGTCATGAGAGAGTAAGCGCTTGTGCTGGGACGGAGAGACACTTAAGTAAGGTAACAGCTGTACCTGAGAGAGGAGAAGTGTTGTCTCTCCAGACAATTACGAGCATATCAGTGACCCCCGTGTCGCCCTCTTCGGGAATGAACCAAGGTAGTTGTTAAACCCCATGACAACTGGGTACATGTAATTTTAGAGGGCTTTTTGGAAATAAAAGAGAACAGAGCTGATATAACAATAGTTAATTTGTCAAATAAAAGAGTTGTGTTAGGATGTGATTCTGTGTGTGATTTAGAGTTATCTGAAATTGCCAATAATGGGATGTTGGGAGCCACAACTACAGCTTGCACACACGAACGCACTCAAAATTTGATTATGCAAGCGGGAATAATATGTCCACCAGAATATCACCCTGTAGTTAGTGACATTGTCAATAATTATTCCAAAGGAATTGTAATTGGAGATCAATTTCCCTTTAGCATTGAACTGGGCAGATGGAGCCGATCAGGTCAAGGCCTTATAAGGTACCCAATCACTTCCAGTGAGAGATAGCAAAGGAAATGAGTAAATTAAGGGAACAAGGGATAATAGAGGAGAGTGAATCCCAATGGGCTTCTCCAATTGTAGCTGTTAGAAAAAAGGATGGCTCGGTAAGATTTTGTGTTGATTATAGGAAGTTGAATGAAGTCACTAAGGATAATGCATTTCCATTGCTCTCTGATTATTTACAATCTGGATACTATTGAATACTCATTCAGGAAGACAGTAAATGTAAAATTGCATTTATAGCCAACGCTCATCAAGTATTTCAGTTTAGTTTTCTTTCTTTCGTTGTTAAAAATGCTCCAAGTCCTTTCTCTAGAGTAATGATGGCGATTCTGTCTCCCTTAAATGGCCATAATGTTCTTGTTTATTTATACGATATCATAATTACAGAAAAAAAGGCTGAAGAATATAATAATAATATTCATAAAGTTTTAGAAGCATTGTGACGTAACAGTATGAAAATAAATTTGTCAAAGTGCAAGTTTTCCTGTAAACAGTTCGGATTTTTAGGTCACATAATAACCCCAGAAGGTATCTAACTGTGCCCCCGTAAAGTAGCAGCTATTAGAGATTTCCGCAGGTCACGTACCCCTAAGGAAGTAGCTGGGTTCCTTGGGCTTGCTGGGTATTACCGTTATTCCATAAGAGGTTTGGGAGAGGTAGCGAGATCCTTAGATGCTTTAAAGAAACAAAAGTGATAAATTGGGGAGGGGAAGAAGAAAGGGCCTTTAACCAATTGAAAGCTGCCTTAACTAGCAATGACATACTTGCATATCATAGATTTGACCACCCGTTTTAATGACAACAGATGCGAGTAGCATAGCTATTGGTAGTGACCCATTCATTTTACTTCCTGGGCATTAAAAGGGGAAGAAAAGAATTATAGTACATTCGATCGAGAGGCTTTGCCTATTCTTTGGTTTCTAGAGAGGCATCAGTTCTTTTTATAAGGTCACTCTATTGAGTTGCAAATTGATCATCGCCCCTTACGTGATTTGTATTATAAAAATGATTTGATATCTCGACAAGCGAAATGGATTGAAAGACTATTAGAGTTTAATATAAAGAGTTTTCACTACATAGAAGGTAAGGCTAAAAAGGTAACTGATGCTCTCTTTAGATGTGCATTAATAAGAAAAATAACCAGGGCACAAAAGAGGAATGAAGAACGTAACCAAAGTACTTAAGATTCCCATCAAAATAGAGAAAATAGAGAACGCGATGTGAATTCTCCCAAGGAGCAATCAGAGTATGGGAGAGGAGAGAGAGGATAGAGGGGAGA
Source organism: Palaemon carinicauda (assembly GCF_036898095.1). Lineage (NCBI taxonomy): Eukaryota > Metazoa > Arthropoda > Malacostraca > Decapoda > Palaemonidae > Palaemon > Palaemon carinicauda. The sequence goes on along the minus strand of NC_090741.1, from coordinate 129,520,808 downwards.
GAGAGAGAGAGGGAAAGAGATACAGATATCAGGGAGAGAGAGAGAAATGAGCAGTGAAGGTGAACATATGTGGGTGGCCAAGGACATGAACAGGAGTGTCCAGAATGAATGCCCTGATGATGCAGGTTTGATTGACTCGGGAGATTGGGACATAACAGAAGTCCGAAAGGTACAGAAAAAAGAGGAATGGATGGAAAGAGTTTGAGCAATCATTAAAGGGGAATCGGAAAGTTATCCATCGTATCTGAATGTGACTCCTAAGAATTGTTTTATAGAAAATGATATCTTAAATTGTGTTTACGAGAAAAGGGGAGGGGAATTTTTTGCACGGGTAGTTCTTCCTCTCTCTTTAATTTATCCAGCCATCCAAATTGTATACACAAGTCCGTATGCAGGGCATTTAGCGATTGGTAGAGCTTTAAGGAGAGCATGTGAATCCTTCTTTCTGTTAAGAATGAAAAAAAAAATCTATAGAGAAATATTTAAACTGTTGTCATGCTTGTAACTGTTTCAAAGAACATAAAAACCTTGTACCGGAAGCCAGAAAGTGGCCTGTGATTCCCATTATGTTTTATAGAGTGCATATGGATATGGTAGGAACATTTCCTACTAAGTATATATGTGTATTTGTGGATGCATTTACTCGGTACGCTCATACTTAAGCAATGTTAGATAAATCGGCAAAATCATTAGCTCAGGCTCTGCGCTCTTTCATTACTAGGTTTGGTTGCCCCAAAATTTTGATAAGTGATAATGGTCTCAAGTTTATAAATAAGGTGTTGATATCGGTTACGGACTTCATGAAAATTGAACACTTTTCATTGACTGCATATTGGAATTCAGCTAATGGATTAGTGGAATCGCATAATAGGGAAGTAGTTCAAATTTTACGTTACTTATTGGCTGATGACCCCTTTCATTGACATGCCATGCTTCCTGCAGTTGAGCTAGCTTTGAACATTGCATATAATGCTTCGCTCAGGGACACGCCTTTCTTTTTAGTGAATGGACAG
>NC_090741.1:129479224-129506724 GCF_036898095.1 Palaemon carinicauda | reverse complement strand
TCTCGGTCCTCCTACCTTCCCCCCATCACTGTTACTATGACAGACTCCATGGAAGTTGGTGCTGCCCCATTGAAACTTTCGCCGTTCGCCAGTGGAGAAGCGTTGGTTCGTTTTCAGCGCACAGAAGTCCAGTTCCGCATCAAGGGTGTGAGTCGCTCAACCACCAAAGCAGATTATTTTCTCGGGGCAATACACAAGGATACCTTCCCAGAAATCTCTGACGCCCTTAAAACATACCATCTACAGCAGTACCTGCCATCGCCAGCCATCCGTATAGCAAAGCTTTTTCAGCTCTCTCGATAAACGTTGGGGGACAAAAGGGCTTCGCTCGCCCTCTTGGAAATGACGGCTCTCCTCGTGAGGTGAACCTACTTCGTGCCCTTTGTGGACGCCGTTTACCCGATCCTGTACGCACTGCCATACGCGATGTCGATAGTTTACCCATAACGGAGTTGATGACTAAAGCCTACGCCCTTATGGGCAACCACTTCATGACCTTCAAGACCTCAAGCAATGCCTCTACTCCTGACGAAGAGGACCCTTATTCAATGTCAACCAAAGCTGACGTGAATGCCGTAGGACACACATGCCTATCCCGTGATTTACCGGAGCGGCGACAAAGCCACCCATCACCCAACACTCGCTCGCGACCCAACCAATGACTTCTACAGCCACTTGCTGCCGCCCATCGGCCTCAGATTTGTTATTACCACTCCAGATTCGGGGCTCTCGCGAAGAAATGTACCAATGTTTGTGAATGGCCAAAAAACATGTAAGTAGGCCATCGCTCGAGGTGTTGGCCTCCCATGTTTCTAATCTTTTCTTTCTACATGATGCAGGAACGGGCATGCGATTTTTGGAAGATATTGGTGCATGTCGTTCTCTTTTGTCAAGGGAACTCTTCAAGACACGACGTAGTTTGTCTAAGTCTGCCGACGTTCATCTGGTAGCTGCCAATGGATCTACGATACCCACCTACTGTTACGAGAACCTCATATTATCATTAGGAAATGGCAAATTTAATTGGAAGTTATTCATTGCTGACGTCACATTTCCAGTCCTCGGTGCGGATTTCCTTTCTCATTTCCACCATCTGGTCGATGTCGCCCACCGACGATTGGTCAACGCAGACTCGTACTTGTCGACACCTCTTCAACCCAATCCGTCCAACCTCACTCTCCACATCTGCGCACCCACAGATGCCTACGCCCACCTCCTCACATCGTACCTGTAAGATTTCCGTCTAGAACTTCACCAACCAACCTCGGCTCTTGCCAAACACGGTAATTATCACCATATCAAGACGTCGGGACCCCCAGTCTTCGCCAAATTCAGCCTCCATAACATCTTTTGCTGAGATGGAAGAAATGGTCCTTTGCCAAAAGGCCTCCAGCCCATGGTTGTCACCCTTACACATCCTCCTGAAGAAAGACGCCTCCCTCCGTCTGTGTGTGGATTACAAGTGCCTGAACATGCAAACGGAATCGGATCACTAACCTCTCCCAAACATCGCCGACGTGACCTCCTACATGCACAAAGTAAATGTTTTCTCCACGCTCTACCTCCTGAAGTGATATTTTCAGGTGCCTCTGAACCCAGAAGACATCCCGAAGGCTGCCATCACCACTCACTTCGGTACATACATCTTCAATATTCCTGTTTTGGCCTTCGTAATGCTACGGCCACTTTTCAACGTCACATGGAAGGCATCTTAGGGGACCTGCCCTTCTGCATATGTTATATTGAAGACATAAATGTATTCTCTTCCTCAATAGAGGACCAGCTTCGTCTCCTGCGCATCGTGCTCGATCGCCTGCAACAAAACGGTCTTGTAGTCCGGTACGACAAGTGTACATTATGCGCCAACGAAGTGTCGTTCTTAGGGCACCGCATCACTCTTGAAGGAGTCCATCCCCTATTTGAGGAGGTAGCAGCCATTCAGAACTTTCCCACGCCCTCGACCGTCAAAGCACTGCAGGAATTCTTAGGCATGATCAACTATTATCACCGTTTTTTGCCATTCATGGCCGCCACTCTTGCTCCCCTCTATGCCTCCCTCAAAGGCAAGCCAAAAGACATGAAGTGGGGCACCCTTCAAAAAGCGGCCATCTGCAACGCAAAGAATGCCCTATAAATTACTTCTGCTCTCACTTTTCCCATCCCACATGCCACTCTCTTACTTTCCACCAATGATAGCGACGTCGCTGTTGATGCAGTACTCGAACAGGTGGTCAACAGTTTGCCCCGCCCATTGGCATCCTTCAACTGTCTAGGGCAGAATCGGGTTATTCTACCTTCGATGGCGAATTGCAGGCAGTGCACTCGGCTGTCCATCACTTTTGCCGTATCTTAGAAGGTACGCACTTCAGTATTCACACAGACCACATGCCTCTGGTGCACGCCTTCACTCGACAGTCTGACGCCTGGTACGCCCGTCAACGCTGATATCTCTCTGCCGTGGCTGAACATAATTGCACACTTCAACATATCCCTGTGAAAATGAATTGTGTTGTTAATGCCCTGTCATGAAACACGTTGGCTGCTGTTCAACTGGGACTGGATTTCAATGCCATGGTTGTGGCTCAACAACAGGATACAGAGTATAAAGCATGTAGGACATACTGCACATCCCTATGTAGGGAAGACGTCCCGGTTGACGACTCCAATACCACCCACATCTGTGACATCAGTACTGGTAGACCGCGACCGTGGATTCCTGCTCCCATGTGCTGACAGGTGTTTGATTTCATTCACGGCCTTTCACATCCCTCGCACCGTTCTACTGGAAAGATGCTGAAGACGAAGTTCGTTTGCCATGGCATTGCTAAGGATGCTAAGGATTGGGTCTGTGCCTATACTTCTTGCCAAACTTCCAAAGTACATCGACACACGGATTCAGGAGTGGGCACCTTTCCTTAACATCATTACCTGTTTACCGTTATCGATCGCTCCACTCATTGGCCTGAAGCCATTCCCATGGAAACTGCAACGTCCGCCTCATGTACATCGGCCTTACTCTTGGGATGGATAGGAAGATTTGGTATCCCTGAACATGTTACTTCTGACAGGGGCACCACTTTCATGTCTCAATTGTGGACATTATTAGCGAATCTCCTGGGCATCACCCTACATCAGACAACTGCGTGAAACCCGGGTGCCAATGGAATGGTTGAACGTTTTCATCTCACCCTCAAAAGAGCTTATATGTCTCGCTGCAAGGACTCAAAATGGTTTAATAAGCTTACCTAGGTCCTCTTGGGACTAAGGACCACTCCTAAAAACACCCTCGACATCTCGGTAGCTGAAATGGTGTATGGCGACCCGTTGGTCGTTCCTGCCAAATTTTGTCCTTCTGCAACCTCCGCCGACAATATCCAGCACACACGTCGCGTGGTGGGAAAATCTACTCCATGCAACCAGACATACAAACCGCCAGCTAAGCATCACATACCGACAGACTTTCAATCTGTAACCCATGTCTTCCTACGCAACGGCCCTAGCAAGCCACTGCTAACGACCCCTCACACGCACCCTTTCCTTGTGATCTGGCGCAATCCGAAAGCATTCCTACTAAACTTTCGTGGCAAAGACGACTGGGTCTTTATTGATCGTCTAAATCCTGCTTATCTCCTGCCAGATGATCCGCCTATAGTTCGCCTCTCTATATCAGGACGCCCTTTTCAACATGTACAGTATGTCATTTTTTTGGGAGGGTGGGGAGACAAGTACTACCCGGGTGTCACATGAGCGTATATAGTAACGACATTTCTCTTTTTTGTATATATTATCCTTTGTATCTTTGCTCTCCCCTCGCACTGACAGCAACTTGTTTTAACATGTTTGCATACTCCTTAGTTATCTGTTAACAGAACCGGTTGCCGGTTGACAAGAAATAGCATGTCTGTATTTTGTGACCTTCTTACCGGGACCTTGTGTGCATATATACTCGATGTGTCATAATAAAGTTACTCAATTGTTTTCATCTCGCCTTAGAGTCACATCCTACTCCTGGCTCATCACAATGTTTAACTTAATGAAATCTTCTTCCACTGCGATTCGTCAAATCTCCGCCTCTAAATCCCTTTCTGCTTTCATACCTTAAGTTTATGGGTCAACTAGTCCATGCTTCTAGACATTTGATTTGGGCTTTAAACATTCCACTTATCGCAAAGCTACCACATGCCACTAAAATAGAGAGTCTTTGATTCATTTGCTTATATCCTTCTTTTACTACTATGGTTCAAGGCAATGTAAGGTCATTATGCTTACCATAGCTATTCCACGATCCACTTAAAAATATGAATAAATCATAATTTTTTATATTTATTTGGCAACAGTAAAGTACACTTTTCCTTTTCTCGGATTTTTTTTTTTTTTTTTTTTTTTTTTTTTTTTTTTTTTTTTGTTAGTGTAGGCTTATTAGCGTGTACTTTTCATGTCTGAAACATTAGGGAAAGTTGGAGCGAGGGTGATGATCATTAATCTTCAAACTACCAGGACATCAGCTCCCTAGGACAGATTTCTATTCTCTTTTGTAAGGTTTACTTACAGGAGAGAGAGAGAGAGAGAGAGAGAGAGAGAGAGAGAGAGAGAGAGAGAGAGAGAGAGAGAGAGAGAGAGAGAGAGAGAGAGAGAGAGGGTAGAAGTAAATAAAGAGAAATAACAAAACAAAAAACTGTTAGAGGAAGGAAAAGATGAAATCACATTGACGAAGATTATGGGTAACGTACTTGGAAAAAAGAAACTAAGAAGTTTCGGCCAAAATTTTGGCTGAAACCGACATCACCAGAGTGCCTTTAAAGCTCTGCTTACAGAGGACAAAAACCATGAAAATATACATATACGAAACTGGGATGAAGTTTCAATTAGTTACAAAAAAAGAATTAAAAGAAACTTTGAATGACGTTAAATTTTAAGACATATACAATTCCTTTTTTCCCACTTGGTACCTCAATGATAATCTATAGAAATAAAGAAGGTAATTTAACGCCCATATTAAAAGTGCCATAACATCTCTTTTATTTTCCGGTATTTTGTGACTGATATTTTGATGTTTTTTTTAGCATATATATATATATATATATATATATATATATATATATATATATATATATATATATATATATACATATATTTATATATATATATATATATATATATATATATATATATATATATATATATATATATATATATATATATATATATATATATATATATATATATATATATATATATAAGAATTTTTTTAGTGACTGAAACCACAGTTTTCTTTGTCCACGTTCAAATCCGTGGCAGACCAGAAGTTATTTTTTTTAAACTTCCTCTCCTTATAGGTCTTTGATCCCCAGGCAGAGAGGATTCGATATTAAGTGGTAAATATATATATATATATATATATATATATATATATATATATATATATATATATATATATATATATATATATATATATATATTTGTGTGTGTGTGTTTGTGTGTGTGTGTGTGTTTGTGTGTGTGTGTGTGTTTGTGTGCGTGTGTGTGTTTGTGTGTTTGTCTGCTTACTATATTGTTTCAAACACTTTCAATAACTTTATGATTTATTATATAATAGCAAAGATTATTTACTTTATTTAATCAAGTATTCTTTTTAGGTAATTAGAGCCATAAATCTTTGTTTAAAACAAATATTGAGACAACAGTTGTAGAGATAGTTAATGGCTAAGAGAGATTATTTTTCTTTTTGCAAGATTCATGAAAATATTGTGGTAGTTTAACTGACAGTTGTCCAATGACACTCTATAAAACACAAAAATGTGTGTAGTAAGGTTTTGCACTAAAATAACAAGAAGATAACAGTTAATGATAAGAGAAAAGCAATATAGGCTTAGTGTCATAAGTAGATATACTACTATTGAAGGAATACGTTATCAAAACCGAAAATTATATGTATCCCGAAAGTAGTGAGACGAAAATGGTCTACCGTAGAAATGGTCGAAGCTTTCATCACTTAAATGTCGTCAGCTTTTTGGAAACAAACCGAGATTAGACAAAGAGCTCCTGGAGCATTTAGGGAACTGTCTTGCTTTGACCAAGATGTAATTTTCTTAATCAGTGTTGTCAGCATATTTTGAGAAACCGAGCTTCGAGGGGAAATCCTTCTTTATGAAAAATGTCATCACGAATGGACACGTGCAGCGCTTTTGTCATGACTTAACACGAAGTCCAGATTGCATTAGACCATTAGACATTAGTTATAGAAGTTTCCATATCATGATTTAAGTAGGAGTTTTGAGGAAACAAATCATGACGAAGAATTGCCAAAAAACTCATATGGAAATGACGACTGCCCACTGTATTTACCTTGGCCCATATATGGGTATATAAACTTCAAGAATAGATTTTTTGGGGGAAGAGAGTACAGGGCATAGTAAAAGAGAGGAACTAATTCCGCAACAGATAGGAACCACGTCCTGGTGAGATAGAAAGCGAAAAAATACCAGAAATCTGATAGAGCCCTTTGCTAACTTCCCCTTCAGACGACAAACACCAAACGCCTATCTCCAAATTCCTGTCATGGCTGAGATGAGACGAATTGAAGTAGCCATCTCTCCCTGTTTGTAACAAGAAGTACCCAACACTGCCTGCAACCTGGCCATAGTTTTGCATTATCATCAAATTCTTGGAGTGGACTTCTGATGTCCCATCTCGATGCCAACCTTTCTGTGACGTCTCCGAATCTGAAGTCCTCGAGCCCGTTTCACCTGAACTTCAGCCACACTTCTTGTACGTTCTCAAGCATGAAGCCTCTGTACCAGTATCATTTCAGTAGCAGCAGAAAACTATTTAACATTCTTTAATTGTTTCTGTTTTACTGATTGTTGCCCTTTTCTGTTAATGTTCTGATTGATTCTATTTGTCACATAAAGGAACTGAAGAAATAACAGTGGTTTTCTGTATAAGCCCGTGAATATACGTTTTCTTTTTGTATTAATTTCCCATGGTTCAATGGTGGTTATCGGACAAATTTACTTCAAATATTAAAATAGCCTGTAACGCTTAGAAATAAAAGAAGAAGGTTGGCACCACTCGTCATGCTGTCAACATTAAACATAAAAATCAGAGAAAATTAAAGTGAAACATTCTAATGTCTCGATTTAAGGTTGCTGCAAACTTCTCAATTATCAGAATGGTGCTCATTATTTTATCTTACCACACAAACTTTACTAATTTCAAGTGAAGTATAACAGTTAAAAGAGTTAATTTTAGAGTATTATACATTGTTCCTCAAACCTTTAACAGAAAGGTATTCAGGGTATGTATTTTGATGGACCTAAAAAAGGAAGAGGACAAACATTCTTATGGCAGTTGAGTGCGAAAACGTAAATATTTTTCTTCTTCTTCTGATAAGAAACATTTTATCCTAAATACACCCCCAAGAAATACCTAAAATGATAAAAATTTCTTTGCAAAGCTAAGATAAATTACAACAGACCTCATTGAATTTTAATTAATGGATGGAAAGTTGAGATTAAGAGACGTTTGGGTTTGGTAATTCCTGACACTTAGTGTTTATATTGGTGCATATTTATTATGATTTTCATGATTTTCAGCGTCAATAACATCAAAACCTTAATCATATGAAGAATAAAAAATACTAAGTAACAACTGATCAATTAGAAGATCCCTGACTAAATAGACAAAATAATATACTACACTTCTCTCAGTGTTTGTATGGTGGAGTGCATACACTGACACACATTAGAATATAAGACTCAGCAGATAAAAATGTAAAACCAATTACAGTATTTTCCTGCCCAAAATTAAATGATTTTAATAAATTTCTCATATTTTCCTTATTATTAAAATCTCTTGATTGATGACATATTTCTTCGCAATTTTTCATACCTTATAATTGATTTAGTTCTTATGGCATTGTAGCACGAAACTGTTAGTATAAAACATATACTCTATAATCAGTCAATTTCGGAATATTCAGGAGCAAAAAGAAAAGATAAAATTAAAAAGGGGAATAATAAAATCTTTAGAAGTGAACGACCTTGCAGACATTAAGAGAAATTTCCACTGATTTCACATAAGTCATTCCGCTTCGAGAATCCTCCTATTTTTATAGACCTAATCCAAGATTTAGCAATGTTTATGTCGGTTAAAAACTCATGTATCAAAAACCTATCACGATTCCTCTTTATTAGACTATCTCTAATTAGCGTGATGAATCGTAAGAACCTTTAAAGTTATCCATATTTGCTGTTTGAACGTTCATCAGGCGAATTCCGATCATATTAAAGGTTTCTTAATTTTTCTCAACAAATTTCATCACGGAGAAATTCATATATTTTTTATGATAAAATGATGAGCTACATTAGACATTCATGCTTCTCAGTCAGGTTTGAAGTTTAATAACACGTCTGAATATGCATTAATGTCCATATTCTAATATCTTTACTTTCAAAGCTATACATTGGCCATTAAATAAACAAACTTAAGCTTCTTATGTTCCGGAATTCAGGTATTTTAATGTCTTGGAAAGAAAATTTTAATGAAAGGTTGTTAGATAAATTTTTCATAAAAAAATTTTAGATTCAAAGAATGAATAGCTTAGAGTTTTCTCTATTTGATAAACACTCCAGAGCTCGAAATCTTTTAATTGATACATGATATAGAAACAAAAATAGATATCAGAAGTAATCAAGGAAAATAAAATAAAGTAAAAGAGGAATTAAAGGATCTTCCAAAAAAAAAAAATCCTAAGAAGATTCTGTTTATACGGATTGGGTGTATTCATCACGCTGATTTCCCTTTTGTACCAGTAAATCACTTGATTCAGATTTTGAGTTCTATCTGTTATGTTTAATTCTCATTATTCTAAACACTTGTTAAATCAAATAGTGTATTAGAGAGTTTCATGCACAAATATTTCATCATCCAATTAGTAAATTTGGTTCTGTTATATGAGTATTTTTCTTTGTTTTCGGTGAATGTATATGTCTCAGGGTGTTTATATTTCATGGGTATCTCTATGATCAATGAATTTTATTCATAGAAAAAATTCCACATGATGTAATTTCTTTGATCAGGTAATTGTGTAGGCAATAATATAAATAAACATTTGAGTTTCAGTGTAAAAGTTTGTGATATACTTTTTAATAGCAATTGATAAATCTCTTAATCCAAAATTACTTTCAAAATTAGAAAAGAATACTCGTATAACTAAAGCTCCTTGGCCATACAAATAAAATCTGTCATTGAGGATCCTTGATTTTAATCTTCTTATAACAAGAGGAAAACACTCCTATCATTAATTATCCTAATCTTAGATTACTTATAAGAATAGAAAATAAACTCCATAAATTAATAATCTAACATTTAGTAAAAATAATTCTATAAACTATATTTTCACTCTGATTGTACCGATGACTTAGTATTAAGGAAAAAAATATTAGCAATTAATGACTGTAAGTGATGATATATTCAATAGAATTAAAATCAAATTTTAATAACCAATATCAATCTAAAAAAATCGATAATTATCATATTTCTCGTATTATTAGGATTATTAAATTCAGTCCGAGTCAGTTTAAAATTTTTTGTTCGGGAACTTCACTATTCATTACATTTCTGATCAGGAATTATATTCACCAATAAATTTTGGATTTACATTTTTCGTAAGTTCTAATATATGTGCTGCCGTCATAAGACTAATTTTTTTGAATAATGTAATAAAAAAATAAAAACATCATCTAAAACTCTCGTGTCAAGTTCCATTTATTTCCACAAACTCGGAATCCCAACTCACGGTCAAAATATATTCCGGAACTCCACCAACTTACTTGGATGCAGCGACACTCGGCTACAATACACAACTTCTGACAAAGTTTGAGTCTGGGAGATGGAACATATCTCTCTCTCTCTCTCTCTCTCTCTCTCTCTCTCTCTCTCTCTCTCTCTCTCTCTCTCTCATGGCTTGGGGACTTTTTCATTAGTTTCTATCTGTAATTAATCCCGACCAAAATTAACACAAAATTGTAAATCGTTGTCTAGAAATTCTCTCCAATTTGTATCACTCCATCTCAAATGTAGATAATATATATTTTTTTATTCTTTTAAATAATCATCTGCTGGGACTCGGCTGGATGTCTGCTTTTAGCCAATTTAATGCTTCTCGCAGTGTTAAATGGATCCTCAATTTTGTCCGAATTGTCTTTACGAATGGCTTCTGTTTTTAGGTAGTTTATTGTTTTAGATAATTCTGCTAGTTCTATTAATCTCTCGAATTTTCCCCTCAATCCCAACCTTTTGTGGTTATACTAATATAGATTATTAACCATTCCTTCTCTACTTGTTTCAATTGCACACATACCACAAACACGCACAAAAAGATACACACACACACACACACACACACTCACACACACATATAATATATATATATATATATATATATATATATATATATATATATATATATATATATATATATATATATATATATATATATATATATTCTTACAAAGCTGGTCTAGTGTAGAGTAAATCCTGTAGTTTATTGGTGATTTTATTTACATTTCATATATTGTTTTCATCTAAACATTGTAGAGATGGTCTCTGGCCCGTAAAATAAGCCCCTCTCATATAGATATACGTATTTTATATAAATTACGCAAGACTTTCGTTGTGTATTTCATGGTATTCTTTATTCAAGTTAGTATATATGTATTTACGTAATTTTTAGGAATTAACTTTTTATTTCACGTATGTTTGCTACAAAGTCTTACATAGTCTACTTAAAAGTGTTGAAAGATTCGTGCGAGATATGAACAATGGATAAGCTGATCTTTTATATTCTATGATGTATTGCATCAAGTTTGGTGGAGAATATTCAGAACATATGCCTTTGAAAATTCTCTACCATGTACTTTAGAAACATTGCGAAGGCTTGGTGAGAGGAGGTTATCTTTTTTTTTTCATTTCGCGGACAAGGGGTGCAGGGAGTAGCGTCGAGGAGAGTGATATTTGGTAACTTAGACGCTTGTCACATTCCCCACGCTACCAGACCTAGATCCTGGAACCTTCTGGAAGCAGTTATATTTCATATACAGGTGACCTAAGGTTGGGTTAGAGTTAGATAGATATCGAGAAAGAACTGCAGCTTGAAGAGAGCCTCCTCCCCCTCTCCCTCTCTCATTTCCGCACATAACCCAGTGTATTGTTTTCTGAAAGTGTCCAGTACGTTAGTATGTCCTCTCCTAAGATACTCTCTACCCCAAAGTAAAGTGTGTATCGAAATGATACACAAGACTAGAAGGTGATTTTGACTTCATTGTATTAGAGTTAGTGTTGGAATTGTATAACATGTTTTGCAAAAGGAAGTATAGGAAGTATAGGATTTGTAATATGATCAAATTGTCTATTATTCATCAACTGTCAATCGTGAACATTGTATTAATCAGAATTATTCTAAGCTTCAGTATAATTTTCATTACATTATTTACTTCCTAGGGTAATGTTTATTCAGATATAATAGTTCAATTCCTTTTATTATTTAATTTCAGATCGTAACTTTTTTGTCTTAATCTAATATTTGTTCAGACTGTATTCATCCTATGACTTATTTTTGTTATGAAAATTCTTTTCAAAGTGTTGTAATCTTTATAGAATATATTTATTTTCGTAAAGAGTGTATTATTCCCATCATCAATATTTCGGAACAAGATTGTAGTCGATTCCTGTTAAGAACAACAATAAGTTAAATATGTTTTAATAATACTTAAGAGTAATTACCCCGTTTAGTTTGATTGTACTTGAGAGACGTTTGGATATTCCATGTTTTATATATTATCAACAACTGAGAAGGAATGAAAAAAAAAATAAGAATATTTCTTTAATGTATATATATATATATATATATATATATATATATATATATATATATATATATTTATATATATATATATATATATATATATATATATATTTATGTATATGTATATGTAGGTATATATACATATACTGTATATATATATATATATATATATATATATATATATATATATATATATATATATATATATATATATATATATGTATATGTATATATATATATATATATATATATATATATATATATATATATATATATATATATATATATATATATATATATATAGTCTTATGAAGCTGGTCTAGTGTAGAATAAATAGAGTAATTTATTAATGAAATTATTTATATTTTAATTGTGCATTGAAGAGGGGTTAACCACCTCTTGAGATAAATTCTTCTCTTGTAGATTTGAATTTATTGTGTAAATTATGTAAGACTTTGGAAAAACCTAGTGATTGGATGTTATATCTTTATTTCGGGTACCAAGGGTGGGCGGAGCTAGCTGACTGAGAGAGTTCGTCTCTTGTTGCGTGGATATAGTTGAAAGAGCAATACTTGGTAACTCTGATGCCTTGCCCAGCCTCCAAGCTTCCAGAACATTCTCCCCCTTGGAATATTCTGGAAGTAGTAAGTCTCTTATAACGGCGACCCCAGGGTTGTATAGATAGACAGATAGAGAATTCCAGCCTTAAGACAGCCATCTTCACCAACCTCTCCCTCTCGCACACAGCTCAGTGTATTATTTTGAAAGTGTTCAGTGACATAACGAAATTTTGGTTTTACAAGCTTTTTAATCATAGTGAGTACTTATAGAAATTCTCTTAGAAATTTTGTAAACAGCCCTGTGAGAGGGTGATAGGTTCCTGTATTGTGATCTGGTTATCTATTTTCATTAAGTGTCGAACTTAAATATTGTTTATCAGAATTTATTTCAAGTAATACCATTGATTGCCTAATTTTCATAACTGTTATTTCCTTTTCTTAGTCTAAGGTTTATTCAGATAAGATAGTTCATGTGAAGTTATTATATAATTTTCAGATCGTAACATTTTTTCCTCAATCTAAGTTTTGTTCAGACTTAATATTCTGAATGATTTATTTTCTTTTTTGTAAATTTTTTCAAAGTGTTGTAATTTATATAGAATATATTTATTTTTGTGAAGAGTATATTATTCCTTTCACCATTGCGTAAAGTAATATTCGCTCATATCCAGTTAAAGAATCGTAGTAAGTAATAGTTTTAAATAATTCTTAAGAATAATTACCCAATTTTTTTTTTCAGTGTACTTAAGAGGCCTTTGGATATTCAGTGTATTATATATTGCTGTATGGAGTTATTTAACTGTCTCAGAGTTTGTGTATCAGTATTTTCAAGTGTCACATATTTCATGTAAAAGCAAACAGGCGTGTCTGGAATTCGAGAGGTTGTATAGCTTGCCAGCCGTAATATATAGTATAAAATATTTTTGATGCCCAGACCCTGGAGCCATCATAGTATAATATATTTTTGGTGCCCAAACCCGGGAGCCATAATATTATAATATATGTTTGGTGCCCAGACATTTGGGATTGAGCGATTCTTTTTTAGATATTGGTGATATCATGGCCAGGTTTTGTTTAAAGATTTTGAACTATACAGTGTTGATAGCAACTTATGTATCGTTTGGATATATATTTTGGTGAGATATTCAATATTGTTAAATTACAAGATAGCACAGTTTAATATTAAAGAGTTTTTGAATAACCCAAATGTTCAGGAACTGTCAGAAGCTAATGTAACTAAAGCTCAGGGGATCTCTATCTCAATGGCATGTGGTGGCCATGCTATGAGTGGGATGAATAAGGGCAAAATCTAATGTCTAGCCTTTGAAGCATTGATAAACTCTTGGAAGTTGGCTGAAGAGAATATTGTGGTAGCTTGTGAACTGTAGAAGCAAGCTAAAGAAGAGTTTTTAGTGAAGCAAGGAACGGTTGATCCTCAAACTGAACGCATGAAAGCAGATCTCAAAGGGGAATGATATAGAAGAAAAAGAACGAGATGAATCACAAGAGATTACAAAACAAGCGAAGTTGATGGAAGAAAGGCGAGAAAAAGAAGAGAAAGAAAGAGAGATGGCGTGCAAAAGGAAAAGAGAGGGAAGAAGCGAGGTGTGCGTGAGAATTAGAGCTGTTGCAGGCCCGTGCTTAGTTGACACCGAAAACCGAGAGGACTTTTGCTAGGCAAAAACCCATGTTTAATATTTTAGAAGCCCAGAGGTTAATTCCAAGACTCAGAGAAGAGTCTCCAGATGAGTTCTTCAATGATTTTTAAACGGTTGCAGCCATGATGATATGGCCTAAAGATAATTGGCCTGTGTTTTTGCAGAGTGTGCTCTTTGGAAAGGGCTGCAGTGCTTATTTATACTTATCTCAGGACCAGAGGATGGAGTATCAAAAAGTGAAGAGGAGCGTGCTGCAAGTGTATCAGATGGCCCGTGAATATTAAAATGAAAAGTTCCGGAGTTTGAAAAAGGATGAGAAAATTACTTTCATGGATTGCGCTTATTACGTACGACAATATTTTAAGAAATGGACAGAAGCTGTTACCGTAAGGGAAATGGCTGATTTAGAAGAATTGATAATACTAGACCAGTATCTACGAGGAGTTCATGAACATATTTGAACTTACTTGAGAGAGAGAGAGAGAGAGAGAGAGAGAGAGAGAGAGAGAGAGAGAGAGAGAGAGAGAGAGAGAGAGAGAGAGGTGAAGAAACTTGATAAAGCCACTTCTCTGAGTGAAGATTATAGGATTATCAGTCATAAACCCTCCTCCGGCTCGAAGTTTCCACTGTCGTTCTGACGACGTGTCAAGTATTCGACGAACCATGGAAATAAGTTCGGAAATAACTACTGGAACAAGTTCAACAGTTACGACAGAAGTACCACTGTTACTATCCCTAAGCAGAATGCGATAGTACCAAAGCAACAAACGTTGAATCCTCCTCTTTCAAGTATCATGAAAGACATGGAAAAGATTGATATTGTAGGTTTTAGGTGTGGCAAGAGAAGCCATATCAGTAAGGAATGCTGGTCAAGCCAACTGAAAGTAGTCGCTCAAGTAAATAAAGATAATTTAACTTTACAGAGTGCGAAGACTGAGAAGCAATCGGGGAAGGACAAAAGGGAAAATAAATCTGCTAACGTTTACACGACAAACAGGACTAACCCAAACAGTGTACATACCTTTAAAACATATATCTAGGAAGGTATGTTAGTAGTGTGATGAGCGAAGAGTTAGGTTGTGACTCAAAAGCAGTATGAAAGCAACTTAGTAACTTTATTACGACACATCGAGTATATATACACAGAAGGTCCCGGTAAGAAGGTCACAAAATAAAGACTAGCTATTTCTTGTCAAACCGGCAACCGGTTGTGTTAACAGTTAACAATGGAATATGCAGACACAGTAAAACAAGTTGTTGTCAGTGCGAGGGGAGGGCGAAGATACAAAGGATACTATATGCAGAAAAGAAAAAGGTTGTTACTATGTATGCTTGTGTGACACACGGGTGGTACATGGCTCCCCCCCTAAAAATGACATACTGTACCTGATAGATAGGGCGTCCTGCTCTAGAGAGGCGAACTGTATGCGGGTCATCTGGCAGGAGATAACCAAGTTTTAGACGATCAATGGAGACCCAGTCTTTTTTGCCACAAATGTTTAGTAGGAATGCTTTTGGTCTGCTTTGGATCATAAGGAAAGGGCCCCTGTAAAGGGGCGTTAGTGGTGGCTTGCTAGTGTCGTTGCGTAGGAAGACGTACGTTGCAGAGTGCAAGTCTGTCGGTATGTGATCCTTTGCTGGAGGCTTGTAAGTCCGGCGGCATGGAGTAAATTTTCCCACGACGTGACGTATGTGCTGGAGATCATCGGAGTACGTTGCAGAAGGGAAAAAACTCGGACGGGACGACCAACGGGTCGCCATACACCATTTCAGCTGCCGATAAATCCCGGGCCTCTTTAAGATTGGTCTTTAGTCCCTGAAGGACCCAGGGAAGCTGAGTAAACAAGTTTGAGTCCTTGCAGCGGGACATCAAAGCTACTTTGAGGGTGCAATGGAAACTTTCAACCATTCCATTGGCAGCAGGATTATAGGCAGTTGTCTGATGTAGGGTGATGTCCATTAGATTCGCTAATGGCGTCCACAATTGAGAAGTGAAAGTGGTACCCCTGTCAGAAGTAACATGTTCAGGGATGCCAAATTTTGCTATCCATCCTGAGAGTAAGGCAGATGTACATGAAGCTGACGTTGCTAGTTCCATGGGAATGACTTCAGGCCAACCAGTGGAGCGGTCTATGACGGTAAACAGGTAGAGATGTCCTTTTAATGTAGGTAGGGGGCTACAACGTCGTAGTGACTGTGGGCGAGACGACGCTGAGATTAAGGAAAGGTGTCCACTCATGAATCAGTGTGTCGATATACTTTGGAAGTCTGGCAAGAAGTATAGGCGCAGACCCAATCCTTAGCATACTTAGTAATGCCATGCCTAAACAAACTTTGTGTTCAGCTGCTGTGCAGTAGAACGACGCGAGGGATGTGAAAGGCCATGAATGAAATCAAACACCTGTCGGCGCATGGGAGCAGGAATCCACAGTCGCGGTTTACCAGTACTGATGTCACAAATGAAGATGGTGTTGGAGTCGTTGAGGGGAACGTCTTTCCAACGGAGGGATAGGCAGGATGTCCTTCATGGTTGATACTCTAGATCCTTTCGTTGATCTTCAGCCAAGGCGTTGTAATCCAATCCGAGTTGAACGGCGGACAACATGTTTCTTGACAGGGCATCAGCAAAAGGATTAAATCTCCCAGGGACGTGTTGAATGGTGCAACTGTATGCGTTGACAGACGGACCAGACGTCAGACTCTCGAGTGAAGGCGTGCAGCAGAGGCATGTGGTCTGTTCGAATGACGAAGGGCGTACCTTCTAAAAAATGACGAAACTGATGGACAGCCAAGTGCACCGCCAGCAATTCACGATCGAAGGTATAATAACCAGATTCTGCCTTGGACAGTTTTCTGCTGAAGAATGCTAATGGGCAAGGCGAGCCGTTGACCACCTGTTCGAGTACTGCACCAATAGCAACGTCACTGGCATCGGTGGAGAGAAGGACAGGGGAATGTACGACGGGGAAAGTGAGAGTTGCAGCAGTTGATAGGTCATTCTTTGTATTGCAGAAGGCGCTTCTTGAAGGGGACCCCACTTCAGGTCTTTTGGCTTGCCCTTGATGGAGATGTAGAGGCAAGCAGGAGTGGCGGCAATGACTGGCAGAAAACGGTGATAATAGTTGATCAAGCCCAAGAATTCCTGCAGTGCTTTAATGGTCGAGGGCGTGGAGAAGTTCTGAATTGCTGCTACCTTCTCAGAGAGGGGATGGACTCCTTCAGGAGTGATGTGCCCTCAAAACGACACTTCGTTGGTGCCAAAAGTACACTTCTCGTACCGGACTATAAGGCCGTTATGTTGCAGGCAGCCGAGCACGATACGCATGTGACGGAGGTGTTCCTCTTATGAGGAAGAGAACAAAAGTAGGTCGTCCACGAAATATATGCAGAAGGGGAGGTCCCGTAAGATGCCACCCATGAGACGTTAAAAAGTGGCCCAAGCATTACGAAGGCCAAAGAAGGAGTAATTAAACGTGTATGTATCAAAGGCAGGTGCAATGGCAGTCTTAGGGATGTGTTCTGTGTTCATGGGCATCTGATAATACCCCTTTAGGAGGTTGAGCGTGTAGAAATCCTTCGCTTTGTGCAGGTAGGAAGTCACGTCGATGATGTTTGGGAGGGGGTAGTGTTCCGGGTCTGTTTGCAAGGTCAGAGGCCTTTAACCCCCACATGGACGGAGGGAGCCGTCTTTCTTCAGGATGATTTGTAAGGGTGACGACCATGGGTTGATGCCCTATTGGCAAAGGCGGATTTCTTCCATATCGGTGAACGTCTGTTTGACGGCTGCAAATCGATCAGGTGCCAGACGTCTGAATTTTGCAAAGACTGTGGGTCCCGTCGTCTTAATATGGTGATGCATACCGTGCTTGGCAGGAGCCGTGGGCGTTTGGCAAAGTTCTGGATGGAAAATTTCCGGGTATAATGTGAGCAGGTGGGTGTAGGCATCCGTGGTTGCGTTGATGTGGGGATCGAGGTTGGAGGGGGTGGGTTGAAGAGGTGTCGACAGATACGAGTTTGCGTTAACCAATATTCGGTGGGTGACATCGACCAGAAGGTGGTAATGAGAGAGGAAATCTGCACCAAGGATTAGTAATGTGGCGTCAGTAACGAGAAATTTCCAATTAAATTTGCGGTTTCCAAACGATAATATGAGGTTCTCATAACCGTATGTGGGTATCGCAGATCCGTTGGCAGCTACCAGGCGAAAGTCGGCAGACATAGACAGACTCCGTTGTGTCCTGAAGAGTTCCCTTGGTAAATGTGAACGACAAGCACCCATGTCTACCAAAAATCGAACGCCCCATTCCTGTATCATGTAATAAGAAAAGATTAGAAACACGGGAGCCACCGCCACAAGCAATGGCCTACTCATACGCTTTTTGGCCACTGACAATCCTTGGCACATTTCTTCGCGGCAGCCCCGAATCTGTAGTGGTAGTAACAAAACTGCCGCCGATGGGTGGCAATAGGTGGCTGTAGAAGTCAATGGTTGGGGCGCGAGCGAGTGGTAGATGATGGGTGGCTTTGACACTGCTCCGGCATGTAACAGGGTAGGAGTGTGTGTCCTAAGGCCTATTCGCCAGCTTCAGTTGACGTTGAATTGGTGTCCTCTTTGTCAGGATTGGAGGCGTTGATGGAGGTCTTGAAGGTTGTGAAGTGGCTGTCCATAAGGGCGTCCGCTTTGTTCATCAAGTCCTTTATGGGTAAACTAATGACATCGGGTATGGCAGCGCATACAGTTTCAGGTAAACGGTGTAGGTTCACGACACAAGGAGAGCTGTCTGCTGTAGGTTGCAGTCGAGCGATACTGGTCATTTCCCTCAGGGGAAGCGAAGCCCTTTGGTCCCCAAACGGTTGTTGAGAGAGCTGAAAAAGCTTTGCTGTACGGGCGGCTGGCGAGAGCGAGTGCATACGCTATTGGGGTGTCTCCTTGTTCATAAAGCCAGTCGGAGATTTCCGGGAAGGAGTCGTCGGGTATCACCGCGAGAACATAATCTGCTTTGGTGGTTGAGCGAGTCACGCCCTTGATGCGGAACTGGACCTCTTCGCGCTGAAGCCAAGCAAACACATCTCCGCTGGCGAAAGATGAAAGTTTCAATGGAGCGGCCTTAGTAACAGTGGGGGTGGGGGGGAGCGAGTCGACTTCTTGGGTCACCAATGTGACGAGCCAGGAGTAGGTTATGACTCAAAAGCAGGATGAAAGCAACTGAGTAACTTTATTACGACAAATCGAGTTTTTATACACAGAAGGTCCTGGTAAGAACATCACAAAATACAGACATGCTATTTCTTGTCAAACTGGCAACCAGTTTTGTTAACAGTTAACAATAGCATATGCAGACACGGTAAAATAAGTTGCTGTAAGTGCGAGGGCAGAGCAAAGATACAAAGGATACTATATACAAAAAAGAAAAATGTTGTTACTATGTATGCTCCTTTGACACAAGGGTGTACCACACGTGTGTCACACGAGAGTACAGTAGCAATAGACGGGAGTGAGCAATCCTGGTCAGGATACTGTGCAACATAGGTTGCAATAATAGTGTGGTTTTACAAGAAGTACATCCGTTGGCGGAACAGTCTCACACAGGGGACTCCGTTATTTTTAAGGGAATAGAATGTGAGGAAGTCAAGCCTATTTGCCGCTTGAAACTGTTATGCAAATTGGTCACAGGTAACTTTGACGTTGCGGTAAAGGATTCTATGGCTGTTGAAGGAATAGTTCTCCTGCTGGGTAATGAGGTTGGTGGAACGTCGTTCGAGCCTTGTCCTATTGTAACGAAGAAACTTTTGAGGTAGAGTTCTACGACTGAACGCGTCGACTACCCATCTCTGGTTCCTAGTTATGTTACGACTGGGAGTATGAAGAAGAAAGTGGTTGCTGAAGAAGTTGAAGAAATCGAAAGAGCGATGAACTTAAAAGATTTTTTTTTCCGAAGAAGAGGATTCTCTTGATAGTACGCAATAGGAGAAGTCACAAGTAAGCCCTAGCAAAGAGGAATGACCAACAAGTGGACAAGAGGGCAATGAAAAAACGGACCTGGAAAAATGGAATTTGTAGGATTTATTTTCCGAACAAAAGTATTCCATTGATGATACATAAGAAGAGAACTCAAGAATAAGCCCGAGCAAAGGGGAATGACAGACGAGGGGACAAGAGGACATAGCAGAAAAAGAAATCGAAAGAGCAATGAGCTTACAGGATTTGTTTTCAAAAGAAGAGGATTTCCTTGAGGGTATGCAATAAGTGAAATCAAGAGTAAGGCTGAGCGAAAAGAAACGACAGACGAACAGACAAGTAGACAAAGAAAAAAGGGACTTTGAAGAAATAGAAAATTAAATTTTAGAAGTAGGACAAGTGAGTTGGAAAAGGCTGATAGGATTGCAAAGGAAAGATGCCATGTTAACAGAGTTATTGTACCGTGTGCTGGACGTGATGGAGGCACAGCAGTCTCTGGCTTGTTATTATCTTAAGGATGGGCTGCTTAGGAGGAAGCATAGACCCGCCGATATATCTGGGGATACTGAATGGGGAATATATCGGCAAATATTGAATCCTGCACCGTTGAGAAGACAGGTGATTGCGATAGCGCACGGGACGGAACGTATGAGGATAAGCAATTCGACAGAGATGATGAAACACCTTTTCTGGCCACTTTTGCCGTATATGTCACGTATGTCAAATAGTTGAAGAGCTCAACGAGTGCATGAAGGAATATCTCTTATGCCCAATGAAGGTACAAAGAGATATCTTCAGAAAAGCACCGAAGAATATGATAGCAGAAAAATGGAAGGATTGAGAGAAAATGGAAAGAGAATATGCCAAAATTTTGAGGAAAGGGATTAGCGAGATAGAGAAGTTTTTACTAGAAGGCTTGAAGATGACGAGTCAAGGACGAATGAAGAAAAGTTTTGGTAGGAAGAGTATGAACAGACAGTTTGCAGGACACTTCAGCAAAAGATCAAAGAAAATGTTGCCAGGAAAAGGGAAGGATCGAGAGGGAATAGACGAAGGAAATGTCAAGGTTTTCAGGAAAGCAATGTGGGACTTGAGAAAATTTTCCTTAGAAGACGTGAAAACGAGGCAAGGACAAGTGAAGAAACGTTTGGCATGAAAAGTGCGAACAGAGAGATTAAGGTAGGACGGCAGGTGTTGGTCTACGCATCGGGAAAAAATATTCCCTCTCACCAACGAGTTACAGGAACCCTTGCAGATTTTGGAGGAAAGCAGTGACCAGACCTATGTTATCGAGATATCAGGAAAAAGTAAAATTCTGAGAAAGCCCATATCAACTTTGAAACTGATACTTTAAGTACCGGATTTAACCGAGAAATTCCTTATCTAAGTGGATGCGTTGGATAACTGGATTGGAGCTGTCTTATTGCAAGAAGATAAAGGAGAGTAGGAAGTACAGATTTTTTTATGTGATCTGGTTTTTTATTATTCATTAGGAGTCAAACGTGAACATTGCAATATTGAGTTTTATTTCAAGGTTTTCTATAATTTCCATTGCATTATTTCTTTTCGTAGGCTAAAGTTTATTCAGATATAATAGTTCAAGTCAAGTTATTATTTAATTTCAGATCATAACATTTTTGTCTTACTCTAAGTTTTGCTCAGACTTAATTTTTACAGTGACTTATTTTTGTTAAGAAAATTCTTGTAAGTGTTGTAATTTATATAGAATATGATTATTTTTGTAAAGAGTGTACTATTCCAATCCTCATTATTTTGGATTCCACTCGATTCCTATTAAGAACCAAAATAAGTTGAATACATTTCAATAATATTTAAGAGTAATTACCCAGTTTGGTTTGAGTTTACTTAAGAGATGTTGGGATATTCATTGTTTTATATATTGCTGTCTAGAAGTTATTTAAGGGTCTGTGAATTCTGGTATTATTGTTTTAAAGTGTAATAGTCTTAAAGTAAAAGCAAACAGGTTAGTTTGGAACTCGAGAGTTGATTAACTTGACAGTCATAGTACATATATTATATATTTTTTTCCCAGTCATGAACCAGAGGATAATATATTTTTTAATACTCAGACATCAGGAGCTATTCATGTAATATACAATATATATATATATATATATATAAATGTGTGTGTGTGTGTGTGTATATATATATACACATATATATACATATATATATATATATATATATACAGGTATATATATATATATATATATGTATATATACATATATATATATATATATGTATATATATACATATATTTATATATATATATATATATATATATGCATATATATATATATATATATATATTTATATATATATATATATATATATATAAAGTTTTTAATGCATTTCCCATTGAGACTTACAGATGAAATGTTTCTGTTTTGTGGTAAAATTGCAAGATACGTTCAAAATCTCCTACTTACGCTCTATAGTTCTCAGCCATGTAGGCCTCGGTCTTCAAACTTTTTAGTGCCTTTTGGAGCCTAACTGAAAGTTTGGTGAACTTATCTCTCTTGGGGAGTACGAGGAGCATGTCTCCATCTAACCCTCATCATGTTCTCATCTAAATATGGCACTCGAGTAATCTCTTCCAGTTTGATTTCTAACGTGTCATGTCATTCAACTCCCAAATATCCTTCTTAAAGCCTTGCTCTCCAATCTACTAAATTCATTTTCATACCATGACTCATGTACATATGGTAACATCGATCTCACTAAGCCTCCTTAATCCATTCTTCAAAGGAAATTTCATCTTCCATTACATATTTTGTTCTCTGTCTTTCTTCTAATCATCTTGAGCCCCACCCCATGTAATATTCCATGCATTCTGGTAAGCAAGCATTGCAAATCCTCTAGTGTTCTCCTAGTAATGATATCATCATCAGCATAATTTATATTTGCTAATTTCCTATCACCAATCCAGTCCAATCCTTCTCCCCTATCTCCGACTGTTCTACACATTACAAAATCCAGGAATATTAACTTTGCACTTGATATGCTCACGAAGACACATAAACAAATTCATAAATGGGCAGGACTCTCCACAAAATTGGCCGATGCACACTATCAAAGGTTTTCTTATAGTTCACAAATGCCATCATAAGTGGATTTTTATATTCTTTGCATTGCTGTACATGTCTCAAAACTAAATTCTGGTCAGTACAACTTTTACTTTTTTTTAAATCCTAATAATTTTTTTCTCAACTTTTCATCAATTCTTCTCTCCAGTCTCTTTAGAATAAACATACCATATATTTTCTTAACAACTGACGTAAGTGTTATGCCTCTGTAATTATTGCAATCAGTCAGGTCAACTACCAATCATCAGGTTTTGTCTCTTCCCGACACATTCTACACGATAATCTTGTGAGTATTTTGGGAGTCACTTCATTTCCCAGTCAGTATCATCTGGGCAGTTATTCCATCGTTTCATGGGACTTTCCATCTCTTGAGTTTTTTAATGATAGCATCCACTTCAAACACTCTGAATATGTTAGAACATTTAAATACAGAAAGCAGAAATGAAGGACTGGAAATTAATATCAGGAAAACCAAGAGAATGTTCAATGAAAATAGAAACAATATACATGGGTTATGAAAGGTCAAGAGATTGTTTATGAATATACGTAGTTGGGGAAGAATATAAGTGATTCCTAAAGACATGAGACTGAAATTGAAATAATGATAATCATAGGACGGACAGTTTTTGGTAAACCTAATGATATTATGAAATCAAAGATAACACTTTCTCTAAAAAGAACAATGCTTAATGTGATGGTCCTACATGTATGCATCAGTATCTTTCAACCGTACTAAAGCTTTAAAACATAAGCTAGTTTCAACGCAAAGAGCTTAGGAAGGAATATTGGGGTGATTCAAAGTAAGAGACGGATAAAGAGCTACTGTACAAGGATACAATATGAAACTAAAGTAGACGATTTTCTAAGAACAAGTAAGAAAATTAAATGAGCATGGGCAGGGTATGTAATGAAAATAATAGATATACATTAAGAATAACAGATTGAGAACCCAAATATGGGAAAGGAAGCAAAGGAAAACGATGGATATAAATTTAGAAAAAAAGGGTATAAACAGTCACTGAAAGACACTAAAAATACGAAAGTAGAAGGACATTCACTGATAATAGGTTGGCCAGGGCACCATCTGGCCGTTAAGATACTATCACTAGGGAGTTATTGTATCCTTTGACTGCCCAGACAGTAATGTTCATGGATCCCTCTCTCTGGTTACGGCTTATTTTTTCTTTGCCTACACATTCAATGAATAGTCTGGCCTATTCCTCACAGATTTTCGTCTTTCCTCATACACCTAACAATAATGAGATTACCAATCACTTCTTCAACCAAGGGGTTAATTACTGTACTGTAATTGTTCACTGTACTTTCCTCTTGGTAATGATAGAAGAGACACTTTATCCCTGGTAAGCAGCTCTTTTAGGAGAAGGACACTCCAAAATTAAACCATTCCTCTCTAGTCTCTGGTAGTGCCATAGCCTCTATACCAAGGTTTTCCACTGTCTTGGGTTAGAGTTCTCTTGCCTGAGGGTTAACTCGGGCACACTATTCTATCTTATTTTTTTTTTCTTCCTCCTGTTTTTTTTTTTTTTTTTAAATGGTGTGTTGGGCAGGCTTAATAGAAGGGCCATAGATGAATGGAGGTTTATCAAGAGGTTGTCTTTTCCTTATCTGATTCTTTTTCTTCTCAAACCCATCCTTACTGTCCTCCCTTCAGTTGAAGTGGCTATCCTGGAGGGTATTTAACCTTGCATGGTGCATTGGCTCCTCCATGTTGACCAGTTTTTCCGACTTTTTTTCCTATAGTCTATGGGTTTGATTAATCACTTTATTTATATTTCTGTACATATGGTTTTTGTTATAATTATTATTAATCTAGTTTTTAAATATGATGTATTTTTTTTTATTACTATTTATTGTGATGCTGTCTAGAGACACTGAGCGAGATCCGGGACAAGTAAGTCCTAGATTTAGTCAATATCATCTACTGTATTGCAATATTCGTGGTCTTCTTGCAAATATTCAAGACCGTATAGCTGCGTCCAGACAGTATGATATTCTTTTGCGCTAGGAATCTTTGGTTTCTAACATGAGGCACTCATCTGAGGTCCTTATAACAGGTTTAAGAAGCCAATACTATTGAAACATGATACCATCCCTAGGGCCATGGGAATAGCAGTGTATATTTGGACTGAGTACCCTATTCCTCATAAGTCCTGCTATGAATGGGGATCTCGTGAGATTCGTGCAATAAAAGTTTGTGGCAGGTATAACCACTTTTATTTGTGTTCGATCTACCGGAACCCAGACATGGATGATTCTATCTTCGATTGTCTTCTTACCATTATGGCTAAGATAAAAGAAGATGATAGAAAGGCTTCTTTTGTCTTCGTTGGTGATTTTAACACTCACCATACGGACTGTTTAAGGTCTATCTCTCATAGAGATCGCCATGGGTAGAGAACTTTAGACTTTGCCTCTGAATCAGGCTGTGAGCAAACCATAAGTGAAGCTACTCACAGGTCTGGTCATTGCTTGGACCTCGTATACACTGACTCCCATGGTGTTATAACATGTAAGGTTGGTTCTCCAGTCGGGACATCTATTCATGCCTTGATTTCATTTGTAGTGAAGACATAGCAGCCTGTCCCTAATATACCATACACTTGTAAAATTTACATGAAATCACAAGCAGAATGGAATTGGATTTTGCATAATTTTTTCTGGTTGAATTGGTCACAATTATATAGCAGTGTTGATCCTGTTGTCCCTTTGAATGAGAATCTAACAAACTTAATTGATAGGTGTATCCCCTCTCATGTGCTAAGGTACCGAGTGAAGCACAAACTGTGGTTCAATGATGATTGTAGATATGCTTATTCTGAGAAGCAGGAGGCCTATCATCTTTGGAAGGGTAACAGATCAGATTTGACCTAGGATAACTATACTCAGCTTAGTGCATTTGCTCAGAGAGTTTATGCTTTAGCTGAAAGGGAATACAATTTAACCATAAAAGAAACCCTTTCTGGAATATCTCAGGAACATAAATGGTGGTCTACCCTTAAATTTGTACGTTTTGGTGTATTATGCAACAGTTCATCCTTTACTTATACCAGATGGCTCAGTCACTCACTGTCCAGAGGAAAAGGCAACCGTTTTGGCTGATGTTTTTGACAGTAAACAGAGTAATGAAAAACTTGAACTTCCTCATTCCTTTTTTCTTGAGGCAAAACTAACAAGATTATCATTTCGATCACCTGAAATTATAGCTCTGTTGTTGGGCCTTGATGCTTTTGGAGGTGTACACCAAAATGGTATTTTTCCTTTGATTTTTATAAAGATTGCAGATTTCTTAGCTTCAAAGTTATTCGTTATCTTGCGCAAATTAGCAAGAAGAGGAGCTTTTAGCACTTGGAGAATTGGTAATGTTACTCCTCTGAGTAAATGTGATTGTGGTAGCTCAAGTTCAACTGATTACCATCCAATTTCCATTACTTCCATAATATCTAATGTTTTTGAACGCCTTCTAGCAAAGCGTTTCAGTAGATTTGTTGAAGGTAATCATCTATTCCTTAGTTTAGAATATGGTTTTCGTAAAGGCCTTGGAGTATGTGATGCCCTTCTTACAATCTCCAATGCTGTACAGAAATCCCTTGAATATGATCAGGAAGTTCGTAAGATTGGTTTTGATTTTAGTGCTGCGTATGACCTTGTTAATCATGAGAACCTTGTTTTCAATCCCAAACAGTTGGGAGTGGGTGGGCTGTTTCTTAGCATTATTACTGATTATTTAAGTAACAGATCTCAAAGAGTTGTTGATGGGCACCATAGTGACTATAGGAATGAGATATCTGGTGTTCCACAGGGTAGTGTTCTTGGTGCATTAATTTTCATAGTATATACACATGATATAAGGTTTGGCCTAGAAAAAAAGCTTGTTGCATATGCAGATGATGCTACTCTTTTTGCTTCAATTCCATACCCTGAATGTAGAACTGGGGTTGCTGAATCCCTTAACAGAGATCTAGCTAAAATTAGTGCATGGCGCAAATTATGGGGTATGAAGTTGAATCCTAACAAAACTCAAAGTATGATTGTAAGTAGGTCAAGGACAGTAGCTCCTCAACATCCAAATCTCAGTTTCTTTAACTTTGTTTGACTCTTTTAAAACTCCAGGTGTGATTCTAGACAGCAAATTTACTTTTGAGAAACATATTAGGTCTCTGTTTTCTTCAATTGCATGTTAATTGGCTTATTGAGAAATTCTTTCAAGATTTCCGGTGATCAATATATAGTTTTAATTCTTTCATTCTACCTTGTTTTGAGCATTATTATCATGTCTGGTTTTCAGCTGCTGATTGTCTTCTTAATTTGTTTTACAGAAATTTACGGTC
>NC_090741.1:129464224-129474224 GCF_036898095.1 Palaemon carinicauda | reverse complement strand
CTAACACTTTTGTGTTGTCTTGCACAGCCCTTTGCTGTTGCCTTACAGATAAGAAAATGAGTTCTTTCTTGTCTATTATCCAGGATTTTAAAATCATTGCTTAGGTGTGAGCTACACCTGTTTCCTCTGGAAACTTTTCATTGGTTATTCTAGAAGAGATTAACCATACGATTTTATTATCTGGAAGGCTGCAACAATTGGTTGTGAAGGAAACACAAGTGTGTGTCTTTCCTTTCTGAATTGTTATGCTAAACTATGCATATCCAGTGATACATAGTTCACTTGATACTCATGGAAATTTCTTCTCTTTACAGGAGGACCCTCCGAAGTGCGGAAGTGTTTTCTGTAACGTCCGCAGTAAGAACCTCTGCGGACATGAGTTTTGTAGGAGGCACGCAGCATGCGCTGTCTCCAAGGGTGATCTCCAGTATTGGGACCCTCAGGTATGTACCGTGTGCACTAACCTGATTACTGGGGCCTTTGATTCCCCTAGGACGGCGGAATCAAGGGATATAGCAAGGGAGAAGCTTCGTACCTGGGTAAGGGGCTTCCAGAAGAACACCTCTGGACCTTATCTTCCAAGTGAGAAGATGAGGGCGTATCTTTTCCCTAAGGCATCAGCTGATGCAGTGATTCCCCAGCCTCATAAGGAGATCCCCCAAGTTCAGATCCAGGTAGATGCTGAAGTCGCAGTCGCTATGTAAGACATCCAGTTGGATGACAGGATGTCTGACGTGGACGAGCGTCTGGAGGAGGACCTCCTGTCAGAAGCCCAGGATGAAGTTCAAGCCCCAGACGTTGTAGAGGAAGAGGCCGACGAGGTGTCGGCTACTCCGGTTCAGATCCCGGAGCCTATTCCCTCAACATCGTCCGCTCTCCCAGTAGAGCTGGGACAGGCCCTCTCCTCCATTGTTGGAATGATCCAACAAATGCAGAAGGAGAATCAGGAGAAGGCGGCTGCAATGGAACTGCGGATGCAGAGCCTTGCAGCATCACATGGGCCCCAGAAAAGGCTCAATGTGAAAGACCTTCCCTTGTGCTCGGATGCTAACCCATGAAGGTATGCTGAGCACATGCCGATGACGACTGGAAAGATCGTCATCTCGGATAAGTTGGGTTCAGTTCCCCTAGAGGAGGTGGAATTCTGGCCCAGCAAGGCGTCATATCCGGACTGTAATGTCCTGCTGAGGAAGTAACCAGCTTCAAAGGAGGAGACAGAGCCGAAGGAGGTCATAGTGATGGACCATGCTAAGGCTCAAGCTTTGCTTTCATCCTCGATGAAAGAGAGGGGCTTCTCGAACTCAAAGGTAGCTGCATTGAGTAAGAAGCTCCCTTCCTTTGTGTCCTCTCCTGCTAGAGCCTTCCCCTTTTTACAGAAAGGGTTTGCGGCTGTACTAAAAGCAGTCGAGGCCGGCAAGCCTTGCCCCTCCCTGGAGGAGTGTAAACCCTTGTCGCTGGCCCTGCCTATGGACCACAAAGACTGGAAGGACGTCCATCTTACTTTCTCATTTGGGAAGTTGGAGGCTGATATTGCCGGACGTCAGTTCGGCGAGGACTTCCCTAAGCTGTCTGACTTTCTTTTGCGGAGAGAGCTCGAGACAAAGGAAAGACTGGCTACCTCAATGTCTCTTCAGACTACTCTTGAGACGATGGCAAGTGACCCCAAGGTCCATGAAATGTTCATGGTAGTGGCCAAGACTCATCTGGCCACAGTGAGGAAGGATCTTTATGGCTTCGTCAAGGCGAGGCGAGCTTGTAGGGAGTTCGTGTTCACCTCGGCTACGGTGAGGCACGATCCAAGGAAACTAATCTCCTCCAACATTTTGGGCAAAGACCTTTTCCCTACCGAATTGGTCAAAGAAGTTGTTGATAAGGCCGCCTTGGAGAATAGAAACCTTCTCCAGAAGTGGGGCCTGGCTATCAAAAGAAAGTCTTCCCCGGATGAGGGTCCTCAACCAAAGAGGAAGACTATGAGGACTAGGCTACCGTCTCGGCCAGCCAAACCTCTTAGACAGCAACAGCAACTGCAATTGCCATTGCCTTCAGTGCCCCAGATGGTGGCACAAACCCCGACCACATTCCAGTGGGTACCCCAGGCTGTGTCGACACAGTCCATGGCATTCACCCCAACGTTCGAAGGGCAGTCTACTTCCTTTCGAGCAAAGCCTAGAGGAGCAGCCAGAGGCTCGTCTAGGCACCCCTCAAGGGGAAGGGGATTCAGGGGTGGTCGCGGTCAGGGAGGCAAGACCTCAGGACGGCAGTCCAAGTGAGATGATGCCGGTAGGAGGGAGACTTCAAAATTTTCGGGATCGGTGGACCTTCGATCCCTGGGCCCACAGCCTACTCAAGAATGGACTGGGCTGGAGCTGGTACAGCACTCCACCCCCGTGCCCTCGGTTTTTCCAACACTCCACCCTCGTTCTGGAGGAGTACGTTCAAGAACTGTTGGAGAAAAAAGTGATCCGAAGTGTGAAGTCCATCAAATTCCAAGGGAGGCTGTTTTGTCTTCCCAAGAAAGACTCGGAAAAGCTCAGAGTCATTCTGGACTTGTCGCCACTCAACAAGTTCATAGTGAATTGCAAATTCAAGATGCTAACACTGCAACACATAAGGACCTTACTGCCCAAGAAGGCATATTCCGTCTCTATAGACTTGTCAGACGCCTATTGGCACGTTCCAATCAACCGTCGACTCTCCCCCTACCTAGGGTTCAGGCTACAACGAAGACTATATGCCTTCAGAGCCATGCCATTCGGGCTAAATATAGCCCCAAGGATTTTCACGAAGCTTGCGAGCGTAGCTCTCAAACAATTACGCCTAAAGGGAATTCAGGTAGTAGCCTACCTGGAAGACTGGCTGGTGTGGGCAGCATCCGAGACAGAATGCTTGCAAGCTTCCAGTCAAGTGATCCAGTTCCTAGAGTACCTAGGCTTCAAGATCAACAGAAAAATAGTCTCGACTTTCTCCATCTCAAAAGTTCCAGTGGCTGGGAATCCACTGGGACCTAATGTCACACCGTTTCTCCATCCCGGCGAAGAAAAGGAAGGAGATAGCGGGTTCTGTCAAGAGACTTCTAGATTCCGAAAGGATATCAAGACGCGAACAGGAGAGGGTACTGGGCTCTCTCCAGTTTGCTTCGGTGACAGACCCAGTGCTAAGACCACAGCTAAAGGATGCAACCGGAGTTTGGAGAAGTTATGCATCAATCGCGCGAAGAGATCTGAGAAGACCAGTTCCGCTTCGGCTACGTACTCTTCTCAGGCCTTGGTCCCAAGCCAGACATCTAAAGAAGTCGGTTCTTCTTCAGCCACCTCCCCCGTCGGTGACGATTCACTCAGACGCCTCGAAGGAGGGATTGGGAGGTCACTCTCATCGGAAAAAAGTCCAGGGGACTTGGTCCAAGCTATTCAAGACCTTTCACATAAACTTTCTAGAAGCTATGGCAGTGCTCCTTACCTTAAAGAAAGTCTCCCAGCGTCACTCGATCCACATAAGGTTGGTGATGGACAGCGAGGTAGTTGTGAGATGCTTGAATCGACAAGGATCGAGGTCACCACCTCTCAACCAGGTGATGTTGGCTATCTTCCGATTGGCGGAAAAGAAGAAGTGGTACCTGTCGGCAGTTCACCTTCAAGGAGTCCGCAATGTGACAGCGGACGCTCTATCCAGGTTCACACCGATAGAGTCGGAATGGTCCTTAGACGCAGGATCATTCTCCTTCATTCTGAATCAAGTCCCAGAACTGCAGATAGACCTCTTTGCGACGAAAGACAACAAGAAGTTGCCCCTGTACGTGTCCCTGTACGAGGACCCCTTAGCGGAAGCAGTGGACGCGATGTCCCTCGACTGGAACAGATGGTCCAGGATCTATCTGTTCCCTCCTCACAACCTTCTGTTGAGGGTCCTCAACAAACTGAGATCCTTCAAGGGGGTAGCGGCAATAGTGGCCCACAAGTGGCCGAACAGCGTGTGGTTCCCCCTGGCATTGGAACTACGGCTGAAGTTTGTACCGCTACCAGATCCAGTTCTGACCCAGCGAGTCCAGAAGTCGACTGTCTGCGCTTCATTACAGAAAACCCGGACCCTGCAGCTCATGATTTTCTCTCCCTAGCGGTGAGAAAGCGTTTCAGGATTTCGAAAGCTAGCATAGACTTCCTAGAGGAATATAAGTGCAAATCTACTAGAAGGCAATATGAGTCATCTTGGAGAAAATGGGTGGCCTTTGTCAAGGCGAAGAATCCGCAGGAGATCTCGACAGACTTCTGCTTATCTTTCTTCATCCACCTCCATGGTCAAGGGTTGGCAGCTAACACGATTTCAGCGTGTAAGTCTGCTTTGACAAGACCCATTCTATATGCCTTCCAGGTCGACCTAGGTAACGAGATCTTTGATAAAGTTCCGAAAGCCTGCGCTAGGCTCAGACCTTCAGCACTCCAAAGCCCATTTCATGGTCTTAAGACAAAGTTCTTCATTTCGCTTCTCTGTTGAGCAATGAGGAGTGTGCGTTAAAGGATTTGACACAAAAACTTATTTTCCTATTTGCACTCGCGTCCGAGGCCACGGTTAGTGAGATTGTAGCCCTCTCGAGAGAGGCAGGTCGTGTTCAGTTCCTGGATGGGGGAGAACTGAACCTGTTTCCGGATCCTACGTTTCTCGCCAAGAATGAGTTACCCACCAACAGGTGGGGTCCCTGGAGAATCTGCCCTCTGAAAGAAGATGCATCTCTATGTCCAGTAGAATGCCTAAAAGTCTATATTCATAGAACTTCAGACTTCAAGGGTGGTCAATTATTCAGGGGAGATACATCAGGCTCAAATTTATCTCTGAATCAACTCAGAGCGAAAATCACATATTTTATTCGCAGAGCGGATCCTGACAGTACATCCGCAGGTC
Source organism: Palaemon carinicauda (assembly GCF_036898095.1). Taxonomy (NCBI): domain Eukaryota; kingdom Metazoa; phylum Arthropoda; class Malacostraca; order Decapoda; family Palaemonidae; genus Palaemon; species Palaemon carinicauda. The sequence continues at coordinate 129,469,331 of NC_090741.1, read as the reverse complement.
ACGATCCGAGGAAAGTTGCCTCATCCTTAAATTTCTTTAATTGTATGGATTTTGAACATCTCCGTTCATACACTGGCTGGAAGTCTTCCAGAGTGTACTTTCGCCACTATGCGAAGCAAGTAGAGGAACTAAAGAGATCTGTGGTAGCAGTGGGTCGCGTCGTTAACCCTACTGTTTAACTCTGCGAGGAACAGTGGTTTTAATTGGGACGATTAATTCCAGGGTGAGTGTGTAGTTACATACTGTACTACAAACTAAGTGAGGGCACTGAGTTGCCCACGTAGACTGTTCCATTTCCAAAGGTAAACCAAGCATAAGTGCAGACATGTGTGCCAAGCGTTTCTAACGCTAATGTGATTGATTTGTAATACAGATTTTTATGACTTTGATACCTCGGTATCTTAAAAAGTGGCATTAATTTTTTTTCTTCCAGATAAACAAGTTCTGTTTACTATCATACTTATGCTTAAAGTTTTGGGTTATCCTCTTTTTATATATATATATAATTGTGGTTAACCTGTCTATTTATTGCCTGTCAATAAACTTGTTCTTGAGAACCTTGCGTCTCCTTCACCTGTGTCAATTTATTGGTATAATTGAGCATTCATTCTATGTACTTTATCTGGGATAATTCTAATAGAATTGTTCCTTTATGCAAGCTATGTTGCATTGGTTTATGCTTTCCCTTAACGGGAGGACTCCGTCCCATAAAGGGACGGTGGCGGTTTTACAAGTTTCCTCCTATGCGGATATAAACCTTTGTCCAATACAAGTATTGTGCGGAGAACTGGTCGATATTTCATATTGACGCAGTGGTTCTTTACAAACTATGCTTTACTTAATATAGGGTGAGACCACTATATTAGCCCACCTGTTATTCATACATAGGTATATGTACTCTTCGAGACTTTTCCAGAGTCTAGTAGGACTCTTCCCTGTAGGGGGCAGGAAGCTCTAACATGGTTTATAGTTAGTTGAAAAGATGTATAACGGTAACATCTTAGGTCTCTAGGTCTAGTCGACCGGGGAAAAATTACCTCCGGGGAGTACGGCACGTTCTGAGAATCCACAGATACAGTAATGCTCTGGTATACTTCCATCAGGACGACATGGCTTGAGCCCAAAAAACGGATTTTGAGCGAAGCAAAAAATCTATTTTTGGGTGAGATGGCCATGTCGTCCTGATGGACCCGCCCTTCCCTTTCTATGAAAGGGCTGTAGGACCCCTCCCTACATACAGTATCTGTAGCACCTCGTGTACGCTACGAGGAATACAGATGGCGCCAGGCACGCTTACGAAACTGGAGAATAGGGAGCCTTGGGAGCGGCTCCCCCTTTTTCTTTCCCGATTTCGTTTCTTGCCAATTGACCCCTCGATACGTAATCTCTGTTTGGGGGTGCAGATTGCCATGTGGCGTGTCAAGAATACGTCCTCTGATATGTCGCGATATCCCTTTCATGAGGGATATTCGCTCCAGGAGTTAGAATTCTGGTACCTAAAGGTAAATTCTCTGGGAATATCGCCGTAGTTGTAATATACCCTAGGAAGCTACCCTATAGGAACTTCCATCAGGACGACATGGCCATCTCACCCAAAAATAGATTTTTCGCTTCGCTCAAAATCCGTTTTATATATATATATATATATATATATACATATATATATATATATATATATATATATATATATATATATATATATATATATACACAGTATATATATATATATATATATATATATATATATATATATATATATATATATATATATATATATATATATATATATATATTTGGGCTTAGGAAGTTCCCTCATTAGTAGCTTCCTAAGTTATATGTGACTACAGTGATATATCCCAGAGAATTTACCGAAGGTACCCAGAATTCTAACTCCTGGAGTGAGTATCCCTTAAATTTCTCCAAGGGATATCGCGTAAGGACGTATCTTGACATATCTCATAGCTATTTACACCCCAAATAGCCTTTCACTACGAGAGGGAAAGTGGCAAGAAAAATAGGAGAGTCGTTAGAGAGGTAAACACTCAACTCTCCTAATGTACTGCAAAATAGTTCGGCCATCCGCCGCTACGCGGCGCCACCAAACCATTCTTTCTTTTGTAGCTTTGGTGACAGCATTTTTTCGGTGTTATCTCGCTATTTTTGAGGATTTCCATTGCTTATGATGGATTCTCCCGCTTCATCAGCATCTGGAAAGTTAAGTAATATCTTTTAATTGTGTAAATGTAGGCTCTTGCCAGTTTTGCTTTTCGATTGTATCGTAATTAACGTAACAAGAGCCGTTGCCAGCCGGATGGCGTCATGAACGCGATCGTTCTTTTGTTCATTTAGTTAGCAAGAACGATATTCCAGGCCTTATTGCTTTAATAACTTTAGCTATCTAGATTTTTAGCTAGGGATTTTTATATTATGTTATTGTTGCCGTGAATTTGGCTGTTAATACGAGCCTCGCGAGTGCTAGGCTATTAGCGTAGACACCATCACACCGCATGTATGATATAACCTTCCTGGTAAAGTTTTATTGAAGCTCAGGCAATATTTCATACGATTAAGATATTACTATTTCCTTTTCCTCTTCTATAATAGTATACGAGAGTTATGTAGAACGTTTGTCTATGCTCTTTAGCTTAATAGCTTTAGTGCTTTGGTATACTTTATATGTCCCCATTACTCTTGTATTGTCTTTGGGGGTGAGATAGTTATCTCATATACCCCTTTAATTCAATACTATCTCTATGAGATATAAGAGTAATTCCCTTTCCCTCTGATTAGCCTAGGCTATCCTCAGTGAATTTACTGTTACCTGTGGTTGGGTAAATTCTCCGAGGCGTTTCGCTTCTCTCTCCTTTTCTTTGAGCTGGCAACTGAGTAGCTTGTCAGCATTGAGTTTGGAGTTGAGGACGGGACATCAGAGTAAGTCTGTGTTAGGCATCTAGCTACCTGGAATTATACCGGCAAATGAGTTAGCTTGTCGGTATTCCAGTAGGGCTAGTTGCTGTTCAGGAGGCTAGCCTCCCTAGACCTGGGTGGGTTATTGTTTCACAATTTCCTCCTTATGGTCTAGCAGACAGTCCTGTATTAGGGGTTTCTCAACTAGAAGATAGGATTCTCTCCTGTTTTGATCTCTGGTACTAGATTCTGTTCTCTTTGAGTTCGTTTTCGGACGTTCTCTCATTGCCTAACCCAACCTGAGGAATTGTATTCCCCTATTTGAGGTTACTAGGAGGACAAAATCCCTCAGGTTAGGTAATGCCCTAGGGTATTACTTTACTTATGGACTATTCACCCCTTCCCCGCTATCTCTTTCGTGTTGAGTGAAGCAACACCCTTACGTCTGTGGACCTGGCATGAGTTTTTCTGTCCGCAGCTAGTACGCTGCTGGCAGATAACCTCATATCTGTGAGTGTACCCTAGAGTCCTCCCTTGGACTGCCTTCCATATGCCTTAAGATGGGATATGGTTGAGTGGAAGCCCGAATTTATTTCCCTCTTCCACTGGCACACTCTTTCAGGATGTAGACGTCTTAGTTGATCTCTTGCCGTCTTCTATCCTTACCTTTTTCTCCTACTGTCAATCATGGGCTACGTCGGCAGTTAATTCTGCCGACAGTTTTGGATGGCTAGGCTAACAGTTCGCTGTTAATCCTTTCCTTTGACATCGTTGATAGATGGCTACTGGTAAGGTCTTAGGCATGTCTGCCGGCAACTGAGTAGCTTATCGGCAACTGTCCTATGCCTTCCATCAAAAATAATCAATATTATATCTATTTTATTGCCGGCAGTTGCCGGCAGGTTCGACTAGACGTTGGCCTGCCGGCATAAGCTAGCTAGCCCATCATGCTGACGTTGCCGGCAGGGCCGGCATTGTCGGCGGGGCCGGCAATGTGGGCAGGGCCGGCAGTGTCGGCTGGGCATTATCTGCATTATCTGCATACGCAAAAGTCTTGTTTTCTAGGCCAAACCACTTGTCGTGTGTATGTAGTATGAAAATTAATGGGTCAAGAACACTATCCTGTGAAATGCAAGATATGATATTCCTAAACTCAATATGGTGCCCCTCGACGACAACTCTGTAACTTAAATGCAAAATTTGAGTAATAAAGCTAAGAAAGTTCTCACCTTCTCCCAACTGCATGAGTTTGAAAAACAAGGGCCTAATGATTAACACGGTCAAAGGCAGCACAATATCAAGGACCATCATACGAACTTCAAGACCACTATCAAAGGATTTCTATACGGCATTGGAAATTTTAAAAAAGGGCATCACAAGCTTCATACCTTTATGAAGACCAAATTACAAACACGTTCAAATACTTTTCATAATAAGGGATTTATGGAGATTGGGTGGTAATCAGTTGGACTTGATGTACCACAAGTACATTTACATACTGAAGTAAAATTACCAATTCTTCAACAAGTGCTAAAAGTTCCTCTTCCAACTAACTTGCGCAAAATAACAAATAACTTCGAAGCTAAGAAATCTTCAGTCTTTATAAAAAACAAAGGAAAATACCATTTAGGTCTACCCTTCCACAAGAATCATGAAACACCAAGAGAGCTTTAATTTTACGTTATCGAAAAGCCAAACTAGTTAGTTTAGCCTCAGGAAAACAGCAAAGAGGAAGTTTGAGCCTTTACATCTGAACAGTGAATGACGGCCATCTGGTTTAAGTAATGGAGGAACTGATGCATCTACACCCAAGAGTGCAGATTTTAAGGGTACTCCACCAATTACGCTCATGGGTTATACGAGAAAAGGTTTCTTTTAAGGTTAAACTGTATTCCTTTACAGTTGAAGCATAATCTCTCCAAACAAAAGCTCCAAGCTGAGTATAGTTATTCCAGATCAAATCTGATCTGTTACCCTCCCAAGGATGATAGGCCTCCTGCTTCTCCATATAAGCTCGTCTACTATCATCATTCAAACATGGTTTCTCCTTCACTCGTTCGTTAACTTAGCACACAGAAAAGGATAAGCCTATTAATTATGTTGACTAGATTCTCATTCAAAGGGAAAACAGGAACAACACTATTATACATCTATGACCAATTTAAGCCCAAAATATCATGCATATCCCATTCCAGTTCGT
>NC_090741.1:129405119-129437619 GCF_036898095.1 Palaemon carinicauda | reverse complement strand
TCTCTTCATAATTCCTGTAGTGGTTACTTCTATCTGCACTGTGTACTTCGTACACCGGCACTAGTGCTATCTGTATAATTCCACACCTGGGATTTTGAACAGAGCCAGTGTTATCATGGTAACACTTAATTAACAGAAGTCACACCTAAGAAGAGTGACCTCTTCTCTCTTTAATTGACAGTCCCAGTCAATTAGCTGTTCATCGTAGAATTAGACGGCAGGTTAAATATTCTACCTGGCGTCACCACATATTGCTTCAGATCATGGATTTGTCTAGCATAGTGTATGTAGAACACTCTGGGTGATTCTCATCCGTTACATGTGCGAGGACATGTGAGGTCCCAAACCAAAAACTGTTTACTACAGTAATTAGGGGGCAGGTTTTAATACACTACCTGCTGCCACTAGGAAGTGTTTCAGTTCATGCACTTGTTTTGCATAGTGTTTGTAAAACACTCTGGATGATTTCCATCCAGTGTATGAACGAAGGCGCTCAAAGTCCATATACTGAAAGAAGTTCAGTGATGAAGCAATCTTTCTCGGATCATGACCTGCGGGAGTACTGTACGGATCCGCTCTACGAATAAAGTAGGTGAGCTTCGCCCTTAGTTGTTTTAGGGATGAATTTGATCCAGAAGTTTCTCCTTTAAAGAGCTGTCCTCCCCTGAAGTCTGAAGTTCTACGAAGATAGACCTTTAGACACTCTACAGGACTTGGAGAGACATCTTCCTTTAGAGGGCAGATTCTCCAGGGACCCCACCTCTTAGTTGGTAGCTCGTTTTTAGCGAGAAAGGATGGATCAGGAAATAGATTCAGTTCTCCCACTTCCGTGAACTAAATGTGACCGTCATCTCTGGATTGGGCCACTATTTCACTAACTCTAGCCCCGGGGGCGATAGCGAACAGAAAAATAACCTTTTTGGGTTAGATCCTTAAGAGAGCAATCTTCATTGTTCACATATGAGGCATAATGTAAGACCTTGTCCAAAGACCAAGAGATGGGCTTTGGTGGTACCGCGGGCTTAAGCCTAGCACATGCCTTTGGAATCTTATTAAAGATTTCATTCGCCAGATCCACTTGAAAGGCATATAGGAGAGGCCTAGTCAAGGCGGACTTGCACGTATTTATCGTATTGGCCGCCAGACCTTGGCTATGAAGGTGGACAAAAAAGGACAGACAGAAATTCATTGAAATTTCTTTCGGTCCTTTTGCTTTGACAAACGCAACCCACTTTTTTCAGTAAGACTCATATTGTCTTTTAGTTGACTTGGCCTTGTATTCTTCTAAGAATTCTATATTGCCTTTTGAGATCCCAAACCTTTTTCTAACCGCTAGAGCGAGAAAATCATGAAATGAAGGGTTTGGGTTCTCTGTGATAAAACGAAGGCAGTTAATTTCTGAATCTTCGGAAATATACCTAGGGTCAGAGCTAGGACCAGCTTCATCTAGTCTATCAGCCCCACTAGAGGATCCTCGTATGGGGCTATATAGCGAGGTAGTTTCTTGAAGACGCTCGTGATGAAGAGGTCGAATTGCAGTTCCGGGACTTGTTCCCATCTGGGAGGGAATATGTTTGCGCCCATGGACCATTCCAACTCTATCGGTTTGTATCGAAATAGAGTATCCACCGTCACATCGTGGATCAGTTGTAAATGAACTGCTGGTAGGTGCCGTACCTTTAAGAGAGGGATGGGTAACTTCACCAAGACTGAATGAGACGTTCGAATGTGACGTCTTATTATTGCTTCGGTGTCCCAGATCAGTCGAAGGGAGCCTGATGTGTGTGGAGGGGGCTTCCCCAACCATGAAAGGACCAGCAGAGTCTTGGGACTTTCGTGCTCTAATTTCTGTTAGAGAAGCGATTAAAGAGGGACCGATCTCAGTCTTTTTTTATCTCTTCAAGCATTTGATGCGTGTTTTCTCCAAGCTCTTAACGCATTTTTCCGGTGTGCCCTTAGCACCAGGCCTGTCACTATAGCGAACTGGGGAAAGTTTAGCGTTTTTTCCTGATGGCGTTTTGTTATTCTGACTGAATACCTGAATCTCTTGACAGACCTCACGAGCTCCTTTTATATTTCCAAAGGAGAGGAGAGTTGATGTGACTGAGGGCTTTGATGGTTTTTTTTAAACATCGAAACCCCTGAGCTGGAGAAAGTCGAGACTTCCAGAAGCCTATCTTGAATCCGTGATGTCCTAGGAACCGGGTCATCTCTTTGAATGCACATTGGCCGGATACTTCGGGTGCTGCCCACTCCAGCCTCTTTATCAGGTATATTAATACCTGAACTATTTCTAGGCTTGAATTTGACGTGACTAAGTTCTTCAATCCTTTGAAGATACTTAGAACTGTGAGTCCGACACGTATCTTCCTTAGGATGAATGTTACTCTCTGTAACATGAATTCTAGATAAGAGGAAGGGGGGTGGTTGACTGGAAGGTTCCGAAGGACACACCTTTCAGGTCTGACAAGACTACGAACACCCTTAACTGGAACAAGGTCCATATGTTCAGAAGAATTAACATTCGGAACTTGCTGTTTTTTATGAACTTGTTGAGTGGCGACAAGTTCAGAATGGCTCATTGATATCTTGAGTCCTTCTCGTGAACACGAAGCAGCCTTCCCTGGAACTCGATGAGCTAAAGTTTTTTTACTACCTGTATGCTCTATAGCTCTCAGGTATACTCCTCCAGAAGGGTTTTGAACTGTAGGAGAAGGTAAGTAAATGATGGTAGGGACATTTCTGTTTCCCATCAATGGCTCATCTTGAATAGGCTTTGGACCGAAGGATTGAAAGTCCTGCGATCCTGAGGGGAAGTTCCTCCTAGCCGAAGCGTCTTTATGTTTCGAGTAGCCAGTAGGCTTAGACTTTTGACCATCTGCCTGTAGCATCGTGGTCACTGGAATAGTGGGATGTTGTTGAGCAGCCCGGATATTTCCAGTATTTCCAATCTTCTTTTCAGGTTGGGGACCGACAACCCAAGAAGATTTTTTCTTTGAAGGAATGCCCCATTTTTGGAGAAGACCTATGTTCTCCATGGTGGCGTTCTTAATTACTTCCTCAGTGACCTCGTGTGGGAAGAGGTCTTTACCCCCGATGTTGGAAGATATTAGCATCCTTGTTTCGTGTTTTACTGTTGCATCAGCGAACACAAACTCTCTACATGCTCTCCTAGCCTTCATAAAGGTGTAAAGGTCCTTCACCAAGATAGTTATATGCATTCTGGATATGACCATGAGCATGTCTGGGGTACTCTTGTAGGTTGAACACAACTCTATGTAGTTTTGTAGAGAAAGGGATGTCGCAAGTCTCTTTTTTGACTCCTGTTCATTACACAAGAGCAACTCAGACAATTTAGGGAGACTTACCTTGAATTGTCGACTTGCGACGTCCTTGAGTAATTTTTCTTCTGAAAATGTCAAATGGACTTCCTTCCAATCCTTTTCCTGTCCGGGAAAAGCTGGTGATGAAGGCTTGCACTCATCGATTGTGGGAGATGGCTTACCCGCCTCTACCGCTTTGGCAATAGAAGTAAATGCCTTCCCCATAAAGGGGAATGAGAGTGAAGTAGGAGCAAGAAAGGAAGGGTGTCCGTTATTCAGTGAGAATACCTTCGACTCTGAATAACCCGCCTCTCTTAGACTACCTGAAAGGATAGTCTGTGCCTTATCATGGTCGAGAATCAAGACCTCCTTTGGTTCCGTTCCTTTTCTTGACTTTGGTTCGTACTTCAGTCGAACCCAACAATTAGGGAAAGCATCAAAGCTTGGCCCAAATTGAATTTTGTCCAAAAGCAGAGCACCTATTTTCTCTGAGATGCAGAGATTGCCATTTGAAATCGGCATCTGTTCCGCGAACCTCCAGGGATTGGTTATGGAGCATGTTGGTAGGTCTTGATTCATGTGTCGTTTGACTGACCCCTGGGAAGTGACAAGAGAAACTTTACGAGGATCTATCTTGCGTTTTACTTCCTGCTTTTCGTTTTGTCTACGAAAGCTCTCTATTTGATTCTTCAGTTGGATACATAATTGTACCACTATCCAAATTAGGGGTAGAAGACGAAGATGTCGACATCGATGGCTCTAAAGCCGGCACAGGCGGAGGAAATTCCGACGCAACATTTTCCTCTTCTACCTTGGGGCATTTCTTGCCCTTAATCCCAAAGGTTTTCTGGCCGTCAGGGGATGTAGTTAGCTCCTGAGGCACTACTGTTTCCTTACTTGCTTCCGGAAATAGTACCTTACGGATGCATCCCATCATTAGGTAGGAAAAGTCCTGGAGAGATCTTTTGAAAGCCTCTCACCCAGTTGCGTAATTTATATTGAGCTGTATCCCTAGTCTCTGTAGACTTGGGATTTTCAAAACTTTCGGACATTAATGTCCGACATATATTGCAAACCTGTGGGTTCCAATAATGTAGAGATCCGGAAATAATATTGCAAGGGGCATGAAACCTGCAAGTATTATGACCGTAAAAATACTTACTCTTGGCCTTGCAGAGGACTGCAGCACAAGGTATCTGGTGTTCCTCCTGTAAAGAAAGGAAAACCAAATGAGTATACACTGGATTATCTCCTTGACAATCAACATGCAAATGTCCTTTATAATAGAGTAGCTTACGATAGTAAGCTAAAAAGGGATAGTAGGAGATACATACTTGTGTACCCCTGTGAGCAAATGCTGTTGCCTCCCCTCAGTATCAACTACATGGAGATTTCTCTATAGAGTAACTCCAAATAGAAGGACTCTTACCCCTAGGGGTAGAGAAGTATCAAATCATTGTCCCAAAATAATGTTAATACTGTGGGGTCAGGATGACTGATTCTCGATTAGAATATTTAAGAAAACTATACAGTACATTCAATATATGACCGGTACCAGCAGAATGCTCGTACAAGGGTACCCAAGGTATTATCAGAAATACTACTGTATCATGGTACTGTAGTTTTCTAATTGCAGTAAGTCTATATTGCAATTTACTGGCTACTGTCATCATGTATTGTAGTCTAGTCATTATGCTGCCTTCATAGTAGCATATGACAGTATGGTCCATCTAGCATGAAGCCAGCTGGACTAGGAAAATAAAGATATATTTGTATATCCCACTCAGCCTATTTGCTGTAGTCTTCCTACTATATTAAAATATAGAGTTTCCTGATCAGGGAGACTCAAGGAAAAATGCTCCACCCTTTAAGGGTTAGGAGTGTATTACTCCTGCCTTGAAGTGTTTAATATTGTAGGGTAATCCTAATACTGATTTCTAATCAGGATATTGAAGAAATCATATTCATTCAATATAGGATTGGGCTCAGCAAATGCCTGTGTTGGATATCCAAAATATATTGGAAATAACTACTAGTATAAACTATATAGTAGTTTTGTATCTGCAGTATATTCTATACTGCAGATATACTGGCTGCCTGTATAATATATACAGTAGTTTAGCCGGCATGTAGCTGGCATAGTATTGCCGGCATACCCGGCATGCTAGCTAGAGAGAGAGAGAGATATAGCATGGAAAAAAGGCTACTCCTTACTGTGAATGTATACAGTAATTAAGGATGTAAAAGTCTAATTTGACTGCCTTTTTCCAGAAAGAAGATTGTAATAGAAGCGGAGAATGTACCATTCAGGCTTCCATGCAGCTACAGTACTATTGCCGACAAGGTACCGCCAATACACTGCCGGCTGGCAAATCCTGCAGTACCAGTACAGTCGGCGTGCTGCCAACTGAGTCAGCACTATCTGTGCCGGCATGGCCGGCAGTACCTCGGCAACAGGACCTGTAGCAGCAGTCCAAGGGAGGACTGAAGATCCTTGGGAACAGAAGGGACTTCCCTCTCACGGCCATCATGGTCGCCGGCAGCCATCTTGGCTGCCGGCTGGGCTGGCAGTTGCCGACAGATGATGTGGTTGGCGGCAGTATGCTCTGCCGTCAGCCAAAGACATGACTAGAGAGGGAGTCTGGATGGCTCCGGCAACCTACCAGCAAAGGTAAGGTTGCAAGATGCCGGCCTAAAGAAAGACAATGGCTCAGCCATCAAAAATGGACAGAGGGGTAGGGAACAGGTTCCTGTAACGAGTGTGAAAGGAACGGGCAAAAATTGTCAGTCCTACCACATGTAAAAGAAACTCTGTTTCGGTATCGGCAGAATCCCAGGGATCAGGAGAGACTCAGTTCTCCATCCCAGAGATTGCCGACACAGTTATGGGGATGGCGGCACTGAAGAAGAAACAGAGTTCCAGTGCCACGTATCCTAGGCTTAAGAAAATTACTCTTCATCCCAGAGAACTCTGGCATAGGACTAGTCTTTTAGTCGCAAGGAGAAGATGGTATCCTACCATAACTTCAAGTGCGGCTAATTAGGGCTAACCTCCATTGCCGGCCACCTGGCCGGTAGGGGAATGATGGTATCCTACAACCCATTCGCCCTGCCGGCAGGTCATCGACATAAGACTAAATACTCTGAGAATCTGACTAAATCCCAAAACCTGATGGCATACCACAACCAACGGTTGAGGGAAGAGGCAGGACAAACTCTAAGTTAGCTATGTCTGAATAAAATTCAAGGCATGACTATTAGGGCTGTAGCCTGAGGCTACACTCAGAGGGAAAGAGATTACCCTTAAGTCTCCGAAGAGACGTGTAATGTTTCATGACATTCTAGGAGGTATCAGTCTCCACTAAATGAAAACAATACACGAGGGTAACCAGGGAAAGTCTGAACGTATAGTAAAACGTCTAGGTAAGGTTACCTAGGCTATACGAGATCTCAGTTACATAAATCACCGAAACTCTAACTATACGATCGACAGAGAAAAGGGGGGAAACATAAATTATGCACATTATCGAAACTTTACAAGAATAATTGCCTAAATAGCAAAATAAATAAAATAATTAAATAAAGTCGTTCTGCTATCTAAATAACACATGCCTAACGAACGACTGGGCCATAGTAAAGACCCGATACTCTACTCTCCAGACGCGGAAGAAGATGGAGAAAGCATAATAATAATCCTGTAAAACGATCAAAAAGTTAGATCACCAGGAAACATCACCGATCGTGATCACTACAAAAAAAGGAATGTCCGCCGTCGTGGGAATGGCGCTGTTGTATTCCCAATAGTATTAAGAGAGTGTGGAGCGCTTTTGGACGGCTCCCTTTTGCCACATCCTCCTCGAAGCCAAAACGCTGTTTGAGGTGCAGATTACTATGGAGGCGTGACAAGAATGTGTCCGCTGATATTATGCGATACCCTTTGCAGAAATTTTAAGGATATTCGCGCCAGGAGTTAGAATTCTGGATACCTGAAGGTGAAATTCTCTGGGAATATCACTATAGTACATATATCCCTCAGGAAGCTACTTTAAGGAACTTCCATCAAGGCGACATGGCTTTAGCCCAAAAATACTCATGCTCCCTCTAAATAAAGTTAATTGCATTCGACTCATCTCTCAGTCACCACCTAATGGAATGCTTGCAAACCATTCAACTACTGAATTCAGAATACATTTTCCATTTCTTTTTAAATACTTTTGCTGGTGGTGCACTTGGCTGTCCGTCACTTTCGCCACTTCTTGGAAAGTATGCTCTTCGTCATTCTCACTAACTACATGTCTCTGGCATATGCCTTCACTTGACACTCAGTCACAAGGTCTACCCATTAATGGTTACATATCTCTGCCACGGTGAAATACAATTGCACCTTTTGAGACGTCACTGGGAAAATTAATCATGTTGCAAATTCCCTGTCAAGAAACACAATGGTTGTAATTTATCTGTGATGTAATTACAACCGCCTGGCAGAAGCCCAATGAAAAGATCCATAGTACCAAGCTTGTAAGACATCTTGCACATCCCGCTATTTGGAAGACGTCACTCTCGACAACTGAAACACCATTCTCCTCTGTGACGTTAGTGCAGATGGACCTCGACAGTGGATACCTGCTCCCATGCTCTGCTAGGTATTTGACTCCATTTATGGCCTTTAACCTCTTTCACACCATTCTAATGCACAGCAACTAAAGACAAAGTTAATTTGGCACTATATTACTAATGTATCTAAGGAAAGGATCCACGCCTGTACTTTATGCCAAACTTCATAAGTAAATCAACACATGAATTCCAGAGTTGGCACCTCATCCTCGCTTTGCCTACATTTATGTCGTCATTCCTAGACCACTACCCACATTATATGGAGATTTTTACCTGTTTACCATCATAGATCGCTTAACTCATTAACCTGAAGCCATTTGCATTGAAGATGCAACGTCCACCTTGTATAAAGCTGCCTTACTCCGAGGATGGATTGCTAAATTTAGTATCCCTGAGCATATTACCTCTATCAGGGTTATCACTTTCTCTCTCATATGTGGATATCCTTAGCAAATCCCCTGGTAATCACTCTTCATCAAAAAACCCCCTTCAACCCTGCAGCCAATGGAATGGCTAAGCATTTTAATTCACCCACAAAGCAGCTGGTTTATTCAGCTCCTCTGGGTACTTCTGTAAAAAGGGATATAATAGGACTCACCTGAAAGAAGGAAATATAAATTGTGTGTAAAATAAAAAAAATAAAAAATGCCAAGAAAAGTAGAAAAACAACAACACTGACGGCTTATATACCGCGCCGTTAGGGCTTAGGCCTCTGGTGAAATGAGGATTATATAATATAAAGGATTTGATTTGATTGGATTATAGAATTTAGGCTTTCAGCCAACCATATGGGCAGCAAAAACCCTTTGATAGTTCCTAAATTACATTGTGTAAGGTGCAATGAAGGCCTCATTGTCCTTTCAGGTATAAAGTTATATATGCTGTGTGAAATAAATCAATTTTAAAAAATCAAATACATTACAACTGTACCAACCGTGTTTCACACAATTGTACATAATTTCTTTTGTATATATTATGCTTGTATCTTCGCTCTTCCCTCGCACTAAAACGAACATGAAAATTCATGTCTGGTTTTTCCTCTGTGATATTGTCTGTCTTGTGAACTTGTTATGTCCTGTTGCCTTGAGGTTTTGTATATTAGGAGAGTGTTCCACAATAATATAACTCAGTCCTTTCCAATCTGCCTTTGAGTTCACACCCTTACTCGGCGCCGTCACATTGGTGACCCCGGAAGTCGACTCGATCCCACTGCCTTCCACCCCCACCTCTCTCGCCCCTCCATCATTGGTACTATGACGGAGACTACATCAATTGGCGCCGCGGCCGCCCCATTGAAACTTTCACCGTTCGCCACCGGAGAGGCGTTTGGTTGGTTTCAACGTGCTGAAGTCCACTTTCGTATCAGGGGCGTGACTCGCTCAACCACCAAAGTGGATTATGTTCTCGCAGCGATACCCAAGGACACCTTCCCAGAAATATCCGACTGGCTTTGTGAACAAGGAGACACCCCAATAGCGTATGACGCCCTCAAATCATACCTTCTGCAGCAGTACTCGCCGTCGCCAGCCGCCCGTATAGCAAAGCTTTTTCAGCTCTCGCAACAACCGTTGGGGGACCAAAAGGCTTCGCTTGCCCTCAGGGAAATGACCAGTATCGCTTGCCTTCAACCTGCCGCAGACGGCTCTCCTCGTGAGGTGAACCTACTCCTTTGGATACGCCGTTTACCTGAACCTGTACGCGCTGCCATACCCGATGTCGATAGTTTACCCATAAAGGACTTGATGACCAAAGCCGACGCCCTTATGGACAGCCACTTCAAGACCTCCATCAACGCCTCCACCCCTGACGACGAGGATGCCTATTCAACGTCAATCGAAGCTGACATGAATGCCGTAGGACATACACGCTTACCCCGTGACGTGCCAAAGCGGCGACACAGCCGCCCACCACCCACCAATCGCTCGTGCCCCAACGAACGACTTCTACAGCCACTTACTACCTCCCATCCGCCGCAGTTTTGCTACTACCACTTCAGATTCGGGGCAACCGCGAAGAAATGTGCCAAAGATTGTCAGTGGCCAAAAAACGTGTAAGCAGGCCATCGCTTGTGGCGGTGGCCTCCCATGTTTCTAATCTGTTCTTTTTACAGGATGCAGTAACAGGCGTGCGATTTTTGGTAGACACGGGTGCTTGTCGTTCTCTTTTGCCAAGGAAACTCTTCAAGGCACAACGTAGTCTGTCTACATATGCCGACGTCAGCTTGGTAGCTGCCAACGGATCTGCGATACCCACCTACGGTTACGAGAACCTCACATTATCGTTCGGAAACGGTAAATTCAATTGGAAGTTTCTCGTTGCTGACGTCACAATGCCAATCCTCGGTGCGGATTTCCCCTCTCATTTCCACCTTCTGGTCGATGTCGCCCACCGACGATTGGTCAACGCAGACTCGTACTTGTCGACACCTCTTCAACCCCCCCCCCCTCTAACCTCGCTCTCCACATCAGCGCACCCACGGATGCCTACGCCCACCTCCCCACGTCGTACCCGGAAGTTTTCCGTCCAGAACTTCGCCAAATGCCCACGGTTCCTGCCAAGCACGGTATTTATCACCATATCAAGACGACGGGACCCCCCAGTCTTCGCAAAATTCAGACGTCTGGCACCGGAACGATTGGCAGCGGCCAAACAGACGTTCGCCGAATGGGAGAAAATGGGCCTTTGCCAAAAGGCCTCCAGCCCATGGTCGTCAGCCTTACACATCGTTCTGAAGAAAGACGGCTCCCTCCGTCCGTGCGGGGATTACAGGCGCCTGAACATGCAAACAGAACCGGATCATTACCCCCTCCCAAACATTGCCGATGTAACCTCCTACCTGCACAAAGCGAAGGTTTTCTCTAAGCTCGACCTCTTGAAGGGGTATTATCAGGTGCCTATGAACCCAGAAGACATCCCCAAGACCGCCATCACCACTCCGTTTGGCACATACACCTTCAATTACTCCTGTTTTGGCCTTCGTAATCCTGGGGCAACGTTTCAACGTCTCATGGATGGCATCTTAGGGGACCTCCCTTTCTGTGTATGTTATGTGGACGACATACTTGTGTTCTCCTCCTCAAAAAAGGAACACCTCCGTCACCTGCGCATCGTGCTCGACCGCCTGCAACAAAACGGCCTTGTAGTCCGGTACGACAAGTGTACCTTTGGCGCCAACGAAGTGTCGTTCTTAGGGCACCGTATCACTCCTGAAGGAGTCCATCCCCTCCCTGAGAAGGTAGCAGCCGTTCATAATTTCCCCGCGCCCTCGACCGTCAAAGCTCTGCAGGAATTCTTGGGCATGATCAACTATTATCACCGTTTTCAGCCAGCCATTGCCGCCACTCTTGCTCCCCTCTACGCCTCCCTCAAGGGCAAGCCAAAGGACCTGAAGTGGGGTCCCCTTCAAAAAGCAGCCTTCTGCAATGCAAAGAAGGCCCTATCAACTGCTGCGGCTCTCACTTTTCCTATCCCACACTCCCCTCTCCTTCTCTACACCGATGCCAGCGACGTCGCTATTGGTGCAGTTCTCGAGCAGGTGGTCAAAGGCTCGCCCCGCCCATTGGCCTTCTTCAGCAGAAAACTGTCCAAGGCAGAATCAGGTTTTTCTACCTTCGATCGAGAATTGCTGGCGGTACACTTGGCTGTCCGTCACTTTCGCCATTTCTTAGAAGGTACTCCCTTCGTCATTCGCACAGACCACATGCCTCTGGTGCACGCCTTCCCTCGACAGTCTGACGCCTGGTCCGCCCGTCAACGCCGACATCTCTCCGCCGTGACTGAATGCAATTGCACCCTCCAATACATCCCTGGGAAAATGAATCCCGTTGCCGATGCCCTGTCAAGAAACAAGTTGGCTGCCGTTCAACTGGGATTGGATTACAACGCCCTGGCTGAAGCCCAACGACAGGATCCAGAGTATCAAGCTTGTAGGACATCCTGCACGTCCCTTCGTTGGGAGGATTTTCCCCTCGAAGACTCCAACACCACCCTCCTCTGTGACGTCAGTACTGGTAGACCGCGACCTTGGATTCCTGCCCCCATGCGCCGACAGGTGTTTGATCTCATCCACGGCCTTTCACATCCCTCGTGCCGTTTTACTGCACAGCTGCTGAAGGCAAAGTTCATTTGGCACGGCATTTCTAAGGATGGTAAGGATTGGGTCCGTGCCTGTACTTCTTGCCAAACTTCCAAAGTACATCGACACACGGATTCAGCAGTGGGCACCTTTCCTCAACCTCAGCGTCGTTTCGCACACATTCACGTCGACGTTGTAGGCCCCCTACCCGCATCAGAAGGACATCGTTACCTGCTTACCGTCATCGACCGCTCCACTCGTTGGCCTAAAGCCATTCCCATGGAAACTACAACGTCCGCCTCATGTACATCTGCCTTACTCTCTGGATGGATTTCAAGATTCGGTATCCCTGAACATATTACTTCTGACAGGGGAAACACTTTCACCTCTCAATTATGGACGTCATTAGCGAATATCCTAGGCATCACCCTACATCAGACAACAGCCTACAACCCCGCTGCCAATGGAATGGTTGAACGTTTTCATCGCACCCTCAAAGCAGCTTTGATGTCCCGCTGCAAGGATTGCAACTGGTTTACTCAGCTTCCCTGGGTCCTCCTTGGACTAAGGACCACTCCTAAAGATGACCTCGACGTCTCGGCAGCCGAAATGGTGTATGGCGACCCGTTGGTCGTCCCTGCCGAATTTTTTCCTTCTACAACCTCCTCCGACGATCTCCAGCGCATACGTCACGTCGTGGGAAAATTTACTCCGTGCCGCCAGACTTACAAGCCCCCAGCGAATCATCACATACCAACGGACTTGCACTCTGCAACGCACGTCTTCCTGCGCAACGACACCAGCAAGCCACCACTAACGCCCCCTTACACGGGCCCTTTCCTTGTGATCCGACGCAGTCCGAAAGCATTCCTCCTAAACATTCGGGGCAAAGAAGACTGGGTCTCCATTGATCGTCTAAAACCTGCTTATCTTCTGCCAGATGACCCGCCTACAGTTCGCCTCTCTAGATCAGGGCGCCCTATTTAACATGTACAGTATGTCATTTTTAGGGGGGGAGCCATGTACCAACCGTGTTTCACACAATTATACATAATTCCTTTTGTATATATTATGCTTGTATCTTCGCTCTTCCCTCGCACTAAAACGAACATGAAAATTCATGTCTGGTTTTTCCTCTGTGATATTGTCTGTCTTGTGAACTTGTTATGTCCTGTTGCCTTGAGGTTTTGTATATTGGGAGAGTGTTCCACAATAATATAACTCAGTCCTTTCCAATCTGCCTTTGAGTTCACACCCTTACTCGGCACCGTCACACAACTAAGATAATATCATGCAATTATTGAGATTCCTTATCACATACAAACTACTATTATCCCTATATCGGAAAACCAAGATGCTATAAGACCAACAGCTTCAACAGAGAAAATAGCCCAGTGAGGAAAGGAAATAAATAAACGATATAAGAAGCAATGAGTAATGAAAATAAAATATTTCAAAAACATTAACATTAAAACAGATATTTCATATGTAAACTACAAAAAGATTTAAGGTAGCCTGTTCAACATGAAAACATTTGCTGCAAGTTTGAACTTTTGAATTTTTACTGATTGAACTACCCGGTTAGGAAGATCATTCCGCACCTTGGTCAAAACTGGAATAGAACTTCTAGAATACTTTGCCATATTGAGGCTCATGATGGAGAAGGCCTGAATATTAGTATTACGAATAGGATGGAACTGCCCTTGAAGAGCTGAATGAGAAGGATGGTCGTAATTATGAAAAACCTTATACACCATCCATAATGAACTAATTGAACTACAGTGAGAGATATTAATATGTGGATCAGGAATAAAAAAAATTTAATAGATCGTAAGTTCCTGTCCAACAATTTAAGATGAGAATCGGCAGATGAAGACCAAACATGAGAACAATACTCGAAACAAGGTAGATTGAAGGAGTAAAACACTTAATTATTATTGATTGATCACCAGAAAGCTTGAAAGACTTTCTTAAGCTAATTTTTTGTTAAATAGAAAAAGACAAACCTAATGTGTTTCTCAAAAGTAATTTTGCTGGAGAGAATCACACCTAAAATTCTAATAGAGCCATACAAAGTTAAAGAAACATTGTTGATGAGCCACTGTCCTTGACTTACTTACAATCATAATTTGGGTTTTATTAGGATTCAACTTCATACCCCATAATATACACCGTCCACGAATTTTAGCTAGATCTTATTTTAGGGATCCAGGGGCCCCAGATCTACATTCAGGAGATGTTACTGACGGAAAGAGAGTAGCATCATCTGCATATGCAACAAGCTTGATTCCTAGGCCAAACCACAGTTAATGTGTATATAGTATGAAAAGTAATGGCCCAAGAACACTATCCCAAGGAACACCAGATATCACATTCCTATACTCACTATGGTGTCCATCACCAACAACTCTTTGCGATATATTATTTAAAAATTTAATAATGCTTCTAAGAAACAACCCACCCACCCACTCCCAACTGTTTGAGTTTGAAAATCAAGGGCAAAGATACGTACTGCCTGACCACAATCAAGGGATTTCTGTACGATATTAGAGATTGTATGGAGGGCATCACATTCTCCAAAGCATTTACGAAAACCAATTTGCAAACTAGTGAACAGATGATTACCTATTAAGACCTTTTGCCAAAAGATGATAAAAAACTTTTGATAAAATGGGAGTTATTTAAATTGGGGTTCAATCTGTTAGACTTGAGCTTCCACAAACCCATTTACATAGTGGAGTAACATTAGCATTTCTCCAACAAGTACTAAAAACTCCTCTTCTTGCTAACTTGCGCAATATAGCAGATAACTTTGGATCTAAGAAATCTGCAGTCATTTTGAAAAACAAAGGGAAATTACCATCCGGGTCTACACCTCCATAAGAATCAAGGTCCAGCAAGAGAGCTTTATTTTAACAGATCGAAAAACTTAAGTAGTTAGTTTAGCCTCAGGAAAACAGGAAACACTAAGTTCAAGTTTCTCATTATTCTGATTACTGTCAAACACATCAACCAAATGGTTGCCTTTTCCCTTGGACAGTGAGTGACAGAGCCATATGGTTTAAGTAAAAGAGAAACTGTTGCATCTACACCAAAGAGTACAGATTTAAGGGTTGTCCACCACTTATGTTCCTGGGTTGTACCAGAAAGGGTTTATTTTACAGTAAAATTGTATTCTTTTTCAGTTGAATCATGAACTATCTGAGCAAAAGCTCTAATTAAATCGCATTTTCTACAATTGTAAAGATGATAGGCCTCCTGCTTCTCCAAATATGAACATTTCCACTCATCATTGAACCATATACATTCACGATTGGATATCTGTAAACAAATATTAACATACTGTAAATATCCAATATTGTTTCGACCTAACAATCATTTTTTATTTCATTTATGTGTTTTACTTTGGTACAACCTTTTTCAAGTTACATTGATGGTTATCGTGTGGTCAGAGAATTAAATTTCAAGAGACCATAATTCATTTCTTGCTCAAGTGTAAGTAGTGCGGAACGACCCTCTCGGATCCTAGCATTTTGTCCTACTGTTTTAAGTCTCTTATAGGTTACTACAACAACTACTATTAATATTAACAATATTAGCCTATGCAAATAAAATTAGTCTTCCCAGGGAATAGTTTAATAAACAATGCTTTTCAGAAAGTTAAGCATTAGCGCAGATGACTAGCGGTACCTTTCTACTAAAATTTTGAGCAATGGTAATTTCGTAGTTTTATATATATATATATATATATATATATATATATATATATATATATATATATATATATATATATGTATATATATATATATATATATATATATATATATATATATATATATATATATATATATATATATACAGTATATATATATATATATATATATATATATATATATATATATATATATGTATATATACAAAGAACAGTCCTTTTGAGAAAAAAAATAGATTGAGAAATAGTCTTTACTATGATATGTTACAGAACTCTTCATCCACTGCCATTTAATATTTCTTGGTATCTATTTCTGGAATGATCCCCTATTTTGTCTAATTCGTGCCGATTCAAAGTAGAAAGGCGAGAAAAAGAAACTGGACAAAGGAGAACAAAAAAAGGAAGAAGGGGTGGATCTTGTGTAATATCTATCTAAATGAATAAAATTAACAGATAAATAGCATACTGGTAAATATTAACAGCTTCTACTGCAGATTTTGGTAATTGATTATGTGTGTGTTTCGACCCCCCAAATACCTGTCTTCCATGAATGGGTGAAATGGAAGTCTGTCTCAAACACCTGGACATCCATAAATACATTTATGTGACTGTACCTAAACTACGTACGAAATACATTGTTAATATATTTACACCATCTATATTATTTATCATGCTGCCGAATCGTCCTTTTATAGTGCCAAATTTGCCCAAACAGTACTTTGATTGCAACTGATATTAAGAACTTTCATCGACTTCCTTCTGAAACAGCTTTGAACTGTAATATATGATATTGGAAGTAAAAGGAAGATAATATTCCTCCATTCTGACAAACAAACATGGATACTTGATTGCTAATTGGTACCTTAAACTGGCTAATGGGTCGTTATTTTGGAAATATGACGTATGTAACATAACATTGAAAAGATTTTAATATTCATATCTGACGAGTAGTTGAGGAAATAAAAAAAAAACTTCAAAGTATGAGCAAGTGATGAAAAGTTCAAGGGGTGCCCAGTTTTTTTATACTTTGCATCTTCAAAATAAAGTCATGTGTTTTCCAGCTCTTTGCACTTCTACCTAGCAGAAGCAAAGCCATTTTCAAAAGATTATTTTCTATAATCAAAGCGAATGTACAAAATTGTCAACCTGATCATATTGTGGTTCCTTAAAACAAAGGGGTTGGTGGTTTAAATTCTCTGAAGACGGTTTTTTTTTTTCTAGAAGCGGAAGTTACTTACTTTTATTTCGTTTACTTTTACTTTACTTTGATGACTACTTTTCCTGTCCCATACAGCAGGGGAACCCCACTTTCCTCAGGAGAGAATGTTTACACACATACAGTTCAAGTAGATACACGGACCGATACTATCATGATGACAACTTTAGTTTGCAAAAATGGTGTTCTCTTCAATGGTTTGAAGAGTTAACTGATGGCGATAAAATCCCAAAAGAAATTATATTTGATGTGAACGTGGCCGGGGTCATGGGGTAGAAAACTAAATTCCCGGTTCTCTATAGCTTGGGGAATGTGCACGATATGACAATCAATAAAATGTCATGGACCAATAATTTTGATTCTCTCTCTCTCTCTCTCTCTCTCTCTCTCTCTCTCTCTCTCTCTCTCTCTCTCTCTCTCTCTCTCTCTCTCTGTTTATCTTAATTAGAGCTTTATTAAACATGTAAGTACTTCAACTGCTGTTAACGGATCTATCCAACATGTTTGCGTCGTGACATGATGTTGAATATGCATTTATGATAAGCGGTATTACCTGGACAATGTCAGGGTAGTTTTTATGTTGTAGCAGTGTCTATCATCTGCAAAGACATTACGGGAGGGAAAGAAAGCTTACCTTTAGTTCTTATCATTTCCATAAAGAAATTTTGTTTACTCTTGATAAGGGAATTTCCTTCTTTGTTAAATATTGACTATTTCATAAAAATAAAAAAATCTTTAGCTGAGGGAAACAAATATATATCAAATAGATATCACTTCCTTAAATGAATGCAAACAGGGAGAAAGACTTGTTTTATTTTTTATAAGGGATATATTAATTTAATTAACTATAACTTATGCAATAAAATTTGATTAATAGCATATAATAAATCTGCATTTTTTAGTTTTAATACCTTATCTGAACGTAAATCGTAAATATTGGTTTAAAGTATTTAAAATTAGAGTTTTTTTTTTTTTTTTGGTCCCCCATTTCAACTGTTTTTAATAATGATGCTTACTCTGAGCAAGTTAGTTAAAATAGAATCATACACAGTTTTACCTAATTTAATGACAAAAAAATAAACAAAACATCACCTGTAACAGCAAATTATTCTTACTACCATCGGTGTTCACGATAATATTAACATCTATATGTTAGAAAGTTTGTGTTTTCTCTGAATCTTCCAAGTTACCTTCTGGTTTCCCATATTCACATGTAAATATCTATTAATTTTTAGTAAAAGGAAAATATTATTAATAATAATAATAATAATAATAATAATAATAATAATAATAATAATAATAATAATAATAATAATAATAAAAATAAAAATAACGAAGGAAAAAAAAAAAAAATAATAATAATAATAATAATAATAATAATAATAATAATAATAATAATAATAATAATAATAATAATAATAATAATAATAATATGTATATGAATATGAATAATAATGATTATACTAATTATATCCATATGTTTAACGGCACATTTATCAATTCATAATAATAAAAATAATAATAATAATAATAATAATAATAATAATAATAATAATAATAATAATAATAATATTATTATTATTAATATTATTATTATTATTACTGGAAATATTGTTAATGGTAATAATAATAATGATAATAATAATTATAATAATAATAATAATAATAATAATAATAATAATAATAAAAACATTTTCATCTCTTTTACGGCCTATACTTCAATACATGCCAAAACACTCATAATGGATCCATCAAGGAGTCAGAGTGGCTTTCCATTTCAAACGCTTATTAATTGTTTAATATATCCTTTAATTATGTGATATATCCCGGTTTTATTTTATTGATAATTCTAATTGAGATTATTTACTATTTTATCAAAAGGATCATTGAATATATATATATATATATATATATATATATATATATATATATATATATATATATATATATATATATATATATATATATATATATATATATTTTATAAATATATATATATATATATATATATAAATATATATATATATATATATATATATATATATATATATATATATATATATCATCTCATACTTTTTTATGATCTTTCATGCTTTATATACTACCTAGCATGCTTCACAAATACCTGATAACTACGAAGCATTTTTTTCATCTCCAATTACTTAGGACACTCCTCTTAACTGTGAAACCTTTCTGTCATCTAACATCTCTTCAACACCACCAGTCAATTCATTCTATTTCTATGGTCAAGAAATACCTCACACAACCGGATCTATTGCAAATACATTCTGTTATTCACAAATACCTGACAAATTATGTTCCACCAAGGAGCCTTTCACCTGCTTACCTTTGATTCAAATAATCTTTATCAAACCAGATATTTCTTACACATCTAACATTCAACTAAAGAAATCAAAGATACTCCACTCTGAAACCAACTTAAAAATTATATTATTATTTTTTTTTTTTTACAATTCGTTTGTCAGGGACAGGAATGTAACAGTTCTATTCTATAAAGAAAAATATAATATAATTTTACCGATATCTCCTTTCACAGAAGGTATTATATAATACATGCTATATCAAAAAATAGAAAATAAAATACCAAAACGAATAGCATAATTATGAGAATAAATTTCGTTATCTCGAGATCAATTTCAACGATTCATAAGGCAAAATTGATAAACAAATAGAAAGGAATACAAATAGAAATAGCAATCACGTATCACCTGTCAGAATTTTGAGAATGAATAGTCCAATGGCATCTAAATTTATTTTACTAGAACGGAAAAATAAAAAACGAAGAATTATAGAGGTAATATATATTATTTTATTTTATACTATTATATACGAGAGAAGTCATAAACGTTATAGGATTTCTTTGCAGAGTAAACATTAAATCTTCAGGATTTGTTGACATATGGGCGAAAGGAAAATTTTTATTTATTAAAAATAGTGCTTTTACTATTATGGATTATAATATAATATTGATTAGCGAGTGAATATCGTTCCTCGTCAATCTGAAAAGATTTGGAAAAAGTGGTAATTTTCTATGAATGTCAAAAACACGCACGCGGGCTTGAGCGGAGAGAGAGAGAGAGAGAGAGAGAGAGAGAGAGAGAGAGAGAGAGAGAGAGAGAGAGAGAGAGAGAGAGAGAGAGAGAAACGTTCTTTAAAGTGAGGTATCAAACTTTATCGTTCGCTGAGGAATTGTTGAAGACGAGTAAAAACAGACAATATAATAGTGAGGGCGAAAAAAGGTTCATATTAGTTTCTTCATTAAAAAAAAAACCTCGTTAAGGCTTTTTTCTTCCCATTCTGCTATTTATACAAAAAAGGAAAAAATATCCCGTTAATTTAATTATAATTTTTGAATTTGTTAGAAGTCTATCAAATCTTGTATATATACGTATATAAATGATTCTAGTCTATATGTAATATTGATATAATGATATATTAGTAAACTTTATGATCCCGAAACGAGGACTATGAATATTTAATTTGATGAAAATTGAGAAAATTTATCGTTAGTCTGCAAAACAATATTGAAATAAAAGTAAGGTTTAAATGCATTATCGCCTAAGAGTTCCCTGTAAAGGAAATACACTAGTTTATTAATATTATATATATTACGGCTGGCAAGCTATACTACCTCTGGAATTCCAAACTCACCTGTTTGCTTTTACACTAAATATGTTACACTTGGAAATATCAATACACAAACTCCGAGACAGGTAAATAACTCTCAGAAAGCAATATATAAAACTCTGATTATCCAAAGACCTCTTAAGAACACTCAAAACAAAATTGGGTAATTATTCTTAAGAATGATTTAAAACTATTACTACGATTCATTAACAGGATACGAACTAATACTACTCTAAACAATGGTGAGTGGAATAATGCACTGATTACAAAAATAAGTATATTCTATATAAATGAGAATACTTTGAAAGAATTTTCTTAAAAAAAAAATCACTCGAGATACTAAGTCTCAACAAAACGTAGATTAAAAATATATACTACAATCTGAAAATTATAAAATAACTCGTCTTGAACTATTATATCTGAATAAATTTAGACAAAACCATTAAAAAATAACTCGGAAAATTATACAATTATTCGTTTCAATTGAAATTAAATCTGAATGAAAAAAAAAAAAAAAAAAAAATATATATATATATATATATATATATATATATATATATATATATATATATATATATATATATATATGTATATATATATATATATATATATATATATATATATATATATATATATATATATATATATATATTTGGGCTCAGGCCATGTCGTCCTGATGGAAGTTCCTATTAGGTAGCTTTCTAGGGTATATTTGAATACAGTGATATTCCCAGAGAATTTTACCTTAAGGTATCCAGAATTCTAACTCCTGGAGCGAATATCCCTAAATAATCTCACAGGGATATCGCATAATATCAGAGTACGTATTCTTGACACGTCACATAGCTATCTTCGCCCCAAACAGTATTAACGCTTCGAGGGGGTAAAGTGACAAGAATCTGAAACAAGAATGAAAAGAGAACCGCTCATAAGGCATCTCTCTTATTCCATTTCCAGTGTGTATCTGATGAAGGTGGTAGTGCCCTCTTTATTCCTTTTCGTGTAGCTCTACTACTCGGTGTTTTCCCTTCTGTTCTCTCGTTATTTTGGATTTAATTCAACATTTTGATGACTTCTCCGGCCTCTTCTGCCAATAGGAAGTTGAGTATTATCTTTACTATGTATAAATGTAAGCTTTTGTCGTTTTGAATTCAATCAAAAGTGATTTTAACATAAATAAGAGCTGTTGCATACTGGAGGCATCCTGGATGCTATCGCTCGCTCTTATGGGTCATTTAGTTAGCTGGAGCGACGTTCCCGGTTTGTTACGCTTTGATAATTTAGCTATTTAGCTCCGCTAGTAATGCTTATATTATACCGTCAGTTTTTAGCTCGGTGATTTCGACACGGGTCGAGGTACCGATCTTGACCTTCGTGAGGCTTAGTAGCCTAGACGTCTGGCACGAGTACTTTCATGCATGATATAAGTTTTTCCGAATGTTATATTATTGAAGCTATAGGCAAATATTTTATACATGTAAGATAATGTTGAATGTTTTTTCAAGATTGTATACGAGAGAGTTTCGGTGATTTAGGTAATCGATTCTCATCTTACCTAGTCTAGTATTCTAGGTACAGTAGTATACTTTCGCACATCCCTGATTGTTCTCTTCTGCTTTGGAGGCTAAGTTCAATCACTCTCTCCCTCTGTAACCCTTCGGCTTAATCCTAGTGGTTCTATCTGTATAATAATTCAGGTATAACTATTCTAGGATATGTCTGTCCTGACCTGATAACCAGTGTAACTGGTTTTTTGGGTTAGGGCAGAACATCAGAGTTTCTAGTCTGTGGTCTGCTTCTTCCTAGCATAGAGAAAGAGTCTCCTTTGCTAGGTTAGGGGCGGACACAGGAAGCTTTGCTTCCCTAGTCCATGTTGGAAGGATTCCGTAAGGAGGATTCCTTCCTATAGTGGCCTAGCAGACTGTCCTGTGTTGTTTTTCTCGGGATGGAGAATGAGTTTTCTCTGTTGCCCGGTGAAATAACTTCACCTAACTTTTTTCTGGTTGGGAGGAGGTTAGCAAGTATTGCCAGTCTTCCTCCCTAATAGACAACTCTTGGTTAGAATGAGCTTCCCTAACGGCTGAGTGTGTCTCCTGCTAGAACAAAGTCTATAGGACCCTTATCCGTTCCCCACCTCTCTTTCTTTTATTTTCTTTTGGCCTCAGTCCTACTTCCATACCTAGTATAGGTTAGGATGGAGGACAGGCTCAGCTCTCTGCCGGCTGGCACTACGTGTCGGCCTGCAGAGACCCCTTTTTCTTTGCAGAGTGATCCCCAGACCTCCCTTGGTCTCCCTTCCATGTCCGTCGGTAGAGCCCGGAAGACTATGGATTCTTTGGAAGTCTGAATGTTACATTCACCCCTTCCATAAGTTCAATCTTTCTGGATGGAAGGTCGTATGGCAATGCCACCTTATAACCTTACATCCATACTGTTTCTCTGACTATTGTGATGCACCCCTAACCCGGCTGCCGGCTTAACAGCCGACCGCCGGGCAGGTGGAGGTTATCTGGTTCTTGGATACTGTCGGCGGGTATGGGTTTTATTACCTTTTCCGGCCGGCAGTGGAAACACAGCCCAAATCTGCTGGCCACTACGATTAGCAGCCGGCAGCCTGGTATTAGTGTTTTCAGCCGCCAGCACACAGTCGCGAATCAGGGGGCTGCCGCCTATTAATTAAAGATAGTATATCTTTGAACTATACAGGGGTAGTTGCCGGCCGGCATGTGCAGGCGCACGCTGGCACAACAGCATGCAATGTACAGTAGTTGCTGTATTCGTAGTGTAGTACACACTGCATTAGCAGAAACTGCTGTACAGTGCTTGTGATAACACTAAAAGTTCTTCATCATACTTAATGTTATCTTGTACAGCCTTTTGTTGAGACCATACAATACATAGAAAGTAAGTTCTTTCTGTATTCTTTCTATCCCGTATATTAAAACTTTATATCAAGGTGTGAACTACACCTTAAATTTCTGTTTAGGAAATTACATAAGGTATTCTAGAATAGAATTAACCTTAGTTTTAATATCTCGGGAGGTTTCAGCAATTGACTGGACAGGAAATACAAGTATGTGTCTTTCCTTCTTTCTTTTATAGCTTTTCTATATAAGCTAAATGTCTCAATATAAGTGAAAGCCTTCACTTGATACACATGGATTCTTCTTCTCTTTACAGGAGGACCATCAGAAGTGCGGGAGTGTGTTCTGTAATGTCCGCAGTAAGAACTTCTGTGGACATCAATATTGCAGGAGGCACGCAGCATGCGCAGCCTCCAGAGGTCATCTCCCCTATTGGGACCCTCAGGTTTGTACAGTTTGGTCTAACCTGATTACCGAGGCTTTTGACGACCCTAAGTCAACTGAGTCAAGGGATGCTGCCAGGGAAACGTTACGTTCCTGGGTGAGGGGTTTTCAGAAAAACACCTCAGGTCCCTACCTTCCAAATGAGAAGATGAGGGCCTACCTTTTCCCTAAAGCGTCGGCTGATGCAATCATCCCCCAGCCTCAGGTGGAGATACCAATTGCCAAGAATCCGGTAGATTCTGAAGTCTCAGCCGCCCTCCAAGACATCCAATTGGACGATAGGATGTCGGAGGTGTCGGATTCTACTGAGAAGGGCCTTCTAGGAGAAGGTCAGGAGGAGGAGCTGTTCCAGGCTCCTCAAGTAGAAGAGGAAGAAATCGACGAAGTGTCGGTTACATTGGTTCCGGACCCAGAACCTATTCCGTCTACATCGTCTGCTATCCCAGATGAACTGGGAAGGACTCTTTCTTCCATTGTTGAGATGATCCAACAAATTCAAAGGAAGAATGATGAGAAGGAAGCTGCAATGAAACTGGAGATACGTAGACTTGCGGGATCACGTGGGCCCCAGAAGCGGCTCAGCACGAAGGATCTTCCTTTGTGCTCGGATACTAATCCTTGGAGGTATGCCGAACACATGCCGATGACAACCGGGAAGATCGTGATCTCAGAAAAGTTGGGAGCAATTCTCCTGGAAGAAGTGGAATTTTGGCCCAACAAAGATTCTTATCCGGACTGCTAGGTCCGTCTTAGGAAGGAGCCAGCCTCAAAGGAGGAGACGGAGCCGAAGGAGGTCATAGTTTTTGACCATAGTAAAGCTCAGACGTTACTAGCGAGCTCGATGAAAGAGAGGAGTTTCACTAACTCAAAGGTGCCCGCCTTGAGTAAGAAGCTTCCCTCCTTTGTGGCCTCTCCTACCAGAGCCTTTCCCTTCTTGGAAAAGGGATATAAGGTAGCCTTAAAGGCGGTGGAGGCAGGGAAACCATACCCCTCCTTGGAGGAGTGCAAGCCGTTATCCCTGACCTTGCCCTTGGACCAAGAAGACTGGAAGTACGTACACCTTACCTTCTCAGTCGGGAAGCTGGAAGCTGATATTGCTGAAAGCCAGTTCGGTGAGGCACTTCCAAAACTGTCGGATGTTTTCTTGCGTAGAGAGCAAGAGACAAAGGAAAGACTTGCGGCATCGAGGGTCGTTGCAAACGACACTAGAAACGATAGCAAGTGACTCCAAGATCCAGGACATGTTCATGGTTGTGGCCAAAACCCATCTGGCCACAGTCACGAAGGATCTCTATAGCTTCATTAAAGCTAGGAGAGCCTGTAGAGAGTTCGTGTTCGCCTCGGCTGCGGTGAGGCACGACACGAGGAAACTGATCTCCTCTCGTAATTGGGGTAAAGACCTCTTTCCCAATAAAGTGGTTAAAGAGGTAGTAGACAAGGCTGCCACAAAGAATAGGAACCTTCTCAAAAAGTGGGGCTTAGATCTCAAGAGAAAGTCTTCTCCAGATGAGGGTCTCCAACCCAAGTGGAAGACAAAAAGGCCGAGGCTATCCTCTCGGCCGGCTAAACCCTACCGACAGTAACAACAACAACTTCCTGTGACCGCGGTGCCTCAGATAGTGGCACAACATCCAACCACGTACCACCGGGTACCTCAACAGGTGGCGACACAGTCGCCAGTTCTTAACCCAGCCTTCGAAAGGCAGACTTCTTCCTTTCGTTCAAGAGCTAGAGGAACAGCCAGAAGTTCTTCTAGATGCCCTTCAAGAGGAAGGGGATACAGGGGAGGACGCGGTCAAGGAGGCAAGGCCTCAGATCCACAACAACAAAAGTAAGATACTTCCCGTAGAAGGGAGACTAGAGCTAATTAGGGATAGCTGGACCTTTGATCCCTGGGCCCACAGCCTAATTAAAAATGGACTAGGTAGGAGCTGGAGCAGTCCTCCACCTCAATTTCCTCAATTCTTCCAAAACTCATCCCCCGTTCTGGAAGAATATGTCCGAGAACTCTTCGACAAAAGAGTAATCCGAAACGTTAACTCTATAAAATTCCAAGGAAGGCTGTTTTGTGTTCCAAAGAAGATCTCAGAAAAACTCAGAGTTATTCAAGACTTGTCGCCACTCAACAAGTTCATAGTGACCTACAAGTTCAGAATGCTCACGCTTCAGCACATAAGGACCCTACTGCCCAGAAGGGCATATACGGTCTCTATAGACTTGTTTGACGCTTATTGTCATGTTCCAATTAATCGTCACCTCTCCTCCTACCTAGGCTTCAAGTTACATAGAAAACTTTACGCCTTCAGAGCCATGCCTTTCAGGCGAAACATAGCCCCAAGGATTTTCACGAAGCTCGCGAACGCAGTTGTCCATCAATTACGCCTAAAGGGGGTCTAAGTAGTAGCCTACTTGGACGACTGGCTGGTGTGGGCAGCATCCATGAGAGAATGCATGCAAGCTTCTAAGATAGTGATCCAGTTCCTGGAACATCTGGGATTCAAGATCAACATCAAAAAGTCTCGTCTTTCTCCAGCTCGAAAATTTAGTGGTTGGGAATCTACTGGAATTTGGAGTCACATCGGCTTTCCATTCTTAGTAAGAAGAGGAAGGAAATAGCAGGATCTCTCGAGAGACTATTGAAATCCAAACGGATATCAAGACGTGAACAGGAGTGCTGGGCTCTCTACAGCTTGCTTCGATAACAGATCCAGTGCTAAGAGCACAGCTTAAGGATGCAACAGGAGTCTGAAGAAAGTACGCATCAAACACGCGAAGAGATCCAAGTGACGTTGGCCATATTCCGTTTGGCGGAAAGGAAGAAATGGCACCTGTCAGCAGTTCACATTCAAGGGTACCGTAATGTGACAGCGGACGCTCTATCTAGGTTTACACTTATAGAGTCAGAATGGTCTCTTGACGAAAGATCGTTCTCCTTCATGTCGAGTCAAGTCCCAGAGCTGCAGATAGACCTCTTTGCGATGAAAGACAACAAGAAAATAGATCGTTACGTGTCCCCTTACGAGGAGCTGTCAGCGGAGGCAGTGGACGCTATGTCCCCGGACTGGAACAGATGGTACAGTATCTATCTGTTCCCTCCGCACAACCTCCTTTTGAAGGTCCTCGATAAGCTAAGATCCTTCAAAGTGAAAGCAGCAATATTGGCCCACAAGTGGCCAAATAGCGTGTCATTCCCTCTGGCATTGGAACTACGACTAAAATTTGTACCGCTACAGGATCCATCCCTGTCTCAGCGAGTACAGAAGTCGACTGTCTTCGCTCCTTCACAGAAAACACAATAGGCAAAAAATTCGGTGTTTAAAAGTCACTTTAGACTTTTGGTGGAAACCAGAAGACATTATGAGGCTTCAGGGAAGAGATAGCTATCCTTTGTCAAGGCGAAGAATCGAAAGAAATCCCGACAGATTCCTATTTATCATTCTTCATTCACCTTCATGAGCAAGGTTAAGCAGCCAAAACAATTCTGTTGTTCAAGCCTGCCTTGACAAGTCAGATACCATATGCCTTACAGGTCGACCTTTCTTACGACGTTCTTAATGAACCAGCCCTCCAGCGCTTCCAAAGACCCTTTGCATGGTCATTAGATATGATTCCTCATTGTGTATAAATAATGAACAATGAGGAATGTGCTTAGAAGGTTTTGAATTTAAGTCATATTTCTGTTTGTACTCGCTTTGAGGGCCAGATTTATGAAATAGTGGCTCTCTCTAGAGAGGAAGGCCACGTCCAGTTCTTGGAGGGAGAACTGAATCTATTTCTAGACCCAACGTTTCTTTCCAGGAACAAGCTACCCACCAAAAGGTGGGGTCCCTAGAGAATCTGCCCTCTGAAGGAAGATGCATCTCTATGTCCAGTGGAGTGCCTAAAGGTATATCTTCATAGAACTTCAGACTTTATGGGAGGACAGCTGTTGAGAAGAGAAACCCTGGGTTCAAAGTTATCTATAACTATGGTCAAAATTCACCCGTGTTATTCGCAGAACGGATCCAGACAGTCCACCGGTAGTCATGATCCGAGGAAAGTTGCGTCTTCCATAAAATTTCCTTAATTATATGGACTTTGAACACCCTTGTTTGCACACCGGCTGGTAGTCATCCAAGGCGTTCTTTATGTACTATGCGAAGCAAGTGGAGCAACTTATGAGATCTGTGGTAAGGCAGTTAGAATTCTTTAACCTTCTGTTTTAAGTCTGCGAGGAACAGTGTAATTAATTTGGGACGATTAATTAAGAGGGTGCGCGTGTAGTCACTGTATGTGACTACACGCTGAGCAATAGGCCACAAAATTGTCCTTACGGACTGTTCCATTGACGTCGGTAATCTATAGCATATACGGACACTTGTGCCAATCATTTTTTACGCTAGTGTATGTAAACAGTATACAGACTATATCATTATTATTAATAATTCAATTGAAGTGGCAAATCTGTTTCCTAGTAGATGAAACAATATTTTCTTTAGACTGTTTTCCTTTATGCTTCTACGCATATCATCCACATTTTATAAATTTTATAAATGTTGATCTGATATGTACGTTTATTAAATTTTAATAAACTAGTTCATAGTGAACCCTGCGTCTTATTCACCCACACTCATTTTATTAGAAATGTACTGAGCATTAAGATTAAAATATGGATATTTTTACCATGGTATGTCTTTCGAGACTGTTCCCTGATTCAAGCAAAAGTCCACTCACTCTAACCCTTCCTTGCAAGGGTTGACGTGGTACCCTAACGGGTTGGTGGCAAAGAGGCAAAATTTCTTTCTATGCGGATACAACCATTATCCAATAGTTTATAAGAGTAGTCACATTTGGGAAGGTGTCACAAATTCATTCTGACATTGGTGACTCTTATACGAACTTTGCTTCATATTGTATAGGGTGAGACCACTATACAAGCTTGTCATTTTGTCATCCATAAATTTTTATGTACTCCTCGAGACTTTTTCCAGAGTCTAGTACAACTCTTCCCTGTAGGGAGCAGGAAGCACTAACATAGTTCATGCTTAGATGAAATGATGTATGACGGCAACATCATAGGTCTCTAGGTCTAGACGGACCAAGAAAATACTTTCTTGAGAGTAAGGCACTGATTGAGAATCCATAGATACAGTAATGCTCTGGTATACTACCATCAGGACGACATGGCCTGAGCCCAAAAAACAGATTTTGAGCGAAGCGAAAAATCTATTTTTGGGTGAGGTAGCTATGGCGTCCTGAAATGGAGCCGCCCTTCCTTTTATTGTAAAAGGGCCCGTTGACCCCTCCCTATAGTATAGTATCTGTAACACATCGTATATCGCTACAAGGAATAAAGAGGGCTCTACCGCCTTCATCAGATACACACTGGAAACGGAGTAGGAGAGATGCCTTATGAGCAGCTCTCTTTTCATTCTCGTTTCAGATTCTTGTCACTATACCCCCCCAAAGCGTTAATACTGTTCGGGGCGAAGATAGCTATGTGATGTGTCAATAATACGTCCTCTGATATCATGCAATATCCCTGTGAGATTAATTAGGGATATTCGCTCCAGGAGTTAGAATTCTGGATACCTTAAGGTAAAATTTTCTGGGAATATCACTGTAGTCAAATATACCCTAGAAAGCTACCTAATAGGAACTTCCATCAGGACGACATGGCTACCTCACCCAAAAATAGATTTTTTGCATCCCTCAAAATCCATTATATATATATATATATATATATATATATATATATATATATATATATATATATATATATATATATATATATATATATATATATATATATATATATATATGCAGAAGAACCACAGGGAAAATGAAAATATGAAATATACGCTTAAGTCCTGACTAGTTTCGTGATACTTTTTCAGAGGACTGATTTATTGAGAGAGGTTTCTTTACATTTTTTAGGGAAAGCAAAGGTACGAACATACATATAGAGATTTAGAGAACAATGACACTCCCTTACCAGCTACCTGGGCTTGAGTCAGGTGTTGAGTAGGAGGAGTCCCCAAGCTCATTAGACACCCGCTAAAAAGAGTCATTTCTAGTGGCGGGTATATTCTTGTTTTTTTTTTCTTTTTTACTTTCAGTACAGTTTATTTATATAAAAACACGGTAGCCTTATCTATATAAATACATAAGCAAAACATACACAAACATACAAATATATATATATATATATATATATATATATATATATATATATATATATATATATATATATATATATATATATATATATATATATATATACATACTGATACACATACATATACATATATACACATATACATATATATACACATACATATATACATATATATACACATACACATATACATATATATACATATACACTTATACATATGCATATATACATTTATATATATACAACATTAATATCATAAACATATAATCATGTATATATCAATATTTATTTCTAGCATAACACTATATAGTGCCAATATACTTATGCATACTAAATAAAATAATTGTTCCCTTTAATGAATGGTAGCTTAGATCTAAATATTAATTTCACAGCGACGTTATTTATTCACAATACATTCAATTCTACATTAAGTGGTTAATGTTTTTTTATATAGCTTACAAATCTCTTTACATATAAAGGCGTCGAGTTTATACATTCCATGACCAATATTCAAGTTGTTTTCAAAGGTTTCTTTTATGAAACTGGACTCTATGATGTTTCTTTCCACTAAGTTATATGAATGAACCAATTTCTTTGCACCTGACCAATTAATAGGGTGATTTTTATCTCTAACGTGAGCAAAGAGTGCATTATTATCTTGAGCATACCTGACACTTTTCTTATGTTGTTCAATTCTCTTTTCTAGGGCTTTACCAGTTTGACCAATATAGTATTTTTCAAAAGCATTGCATGGAATACGATATACACATCCCTTGGTAATGTCAGGAGAATTCTTTATTAAGGCTGTTTTTATTGTATTTTTACTCTTAAATGCTATATTTACATTGAAGTTTTTTAACAGTTGGGGAATTTCTTTAAATGAATTACAATAAGGTAGTACAAGTAAATTTTGTGTGTTGTAGTTTTTTCTGTTATCATTACCGAAAAAAGTCTTCTTTGCTGTTCTTAGGGCATCATCTAACACAATTTCAGGATACTTTAGTTTTTTACCTATTGCTCTAATCCCATTTATTTCGTCATCAATATACTCGGCTGCAGACTCGAAATGCTCTTAAAAACATAGAAGTACATACAGATTTCTTAACTTTGTTGCCTTGGTTTGAGTAATAATGGACATATGCCGAGATATTCGTTGGCTTTCTGTATACACTGAACTTGAGACTATTGTTACATCTATGTATGCGACAGTCCAAAAAAGGTAGGGTACAATTATTCTCCAGCTCCATAGTGAAATTTATTGATGGTACCAAACTATTCAACCTAAGAAAAAATTTATCTAAATTTTCATTTCCTGGCCACACACATATTATGTCGTCAATATATCGAAACCATTTTACATTATTAGGTATGATGTTATTTACGATTCTGCTTTCAAAAAATTCCATATATAGACTGCTCACTACTGGGGATAAAGGGTTTCCCATAGCCATACCAAAAGTTTGTGCATAAAATCTCCCATTGAATTCAAATTTACAATCTTTTATACATAGTTTAATTAATTCTATTAAAGTGTGTTTGGAGAATGATAGATTCAATTCTCTATTATCTAATGTTTCAGATAAAAATTCCAACATCTATTTGACGATTTTTTTTTAAGTGATTCCTCTGATTGGGTTTTCGAACATATCAGGTTTTTGTCTTTTTATGGTTTTCGATTTTCTGAAAATTTTATTCCATCACTCTTTTATTTTTCTTTCCTTTCCACTCTTCTGTTTATTACATTTTTTATCTTTTCTGTTAGTTTTCCTTAATATTCTTCAGGAACTGTTCCACCTTTCTCTTTTGCTTATTCAAATACATTTTTTTAAAAATAACAGTTCATTTCTTTTTACTTGCTTCCATTCCATTATGTGGTTAGGAGTACTTATTTTTATTGATACACAAAATTCATGAATTATTTTATCTTATAACAGGAGTGTTTATATTTTTTTTTTCTCTCTGGGTTTACTTATATGTAAACAAATTGAGATTTTCACTATTTGATGGCCTCCTGACTATTACTTGTTTAACAAATTCATATCTTCAAAAGGATGAACTAAGAAAATAATTTAATAGTAGTAAAACTCAACCGAACTTTACTCAAAATGTCTGCAAGAATATTCGTTATCTAAAAAACGTTAGACATAAAAGACCTGAAAAATTATCTCAAATAAATTTACTCTTAGTAACATCATATATTCATAAAAATCATATCGGGAAGAATAAAAAGTCATATAGATTTTAATCAACCAAGAGAGCAGGCAGGATTTAGAAACGGGTATTCAACAACCGACCATATCCAGTCAATTAAGTAGCCAATGGAAAATCAGCAGAGTATGACAAACAACTATTCATGGCACTTATAGTCTCTCTCTCTCTCTCTCTCTCTCTCTCTCTCTCTCTCTCTCTCTCTCTCTCTCTCTCTCTCTCTCTCTCTCTCTCTCTCT
>NC_090741.1:129400119-129402619 GCF_036898095.1 Palaemon carinicauda | reverse complement strand
ATTTTTTTACTACTCCCTTAACTGCCCCCAACACTTTGCAACCTTCATTCACTCTCTGACGTACATCTGCTTCCACTCCACCATTTGCTGCAACAATAGACCCCAAGTACTTAAACTGATCCACCTCCTCAAGTAACTCTCCATTCAACATGACATTCAACCTTGCACCACCTTCCCTTCTCGTACATCTCATAACCTTACTCTTACCCACATTAACTCTCAACTTCCTTCTCTCACACACCCTTCCAAATTCTGTCACTAGTCGGTCAAGCTTCTCTTCTGTGTCTGCTACCAGTACAGTATCATCCGCAAACAACAACTGATTTACCTCCCATTCATGGTCATTCTCGCCTACCAGTTTTAATCCTCGTCCAAGCACTCGAGCATTCACCTCTCTCACCACTCCATCAACATACAAGTTAAACAACCACGGCGACATCACACATCCCTGTCTCAGCCCCACTCTCACCGGAAACCAATCACTCACTTCATTTCCTATTCTAACACATGCTTTACTACCTTTGTATAAACTTTTCACTGCTTGCAACAACCTTCCACCAACTCCATATAACCTCATCACATCCCACATTGCTTCCCTATCAACTCTATCATATGCTTTCTCCAGATCCATAAACGCAACATACACCTCCTTACCTTTTGCTAAATATTTCTCGCATATCTGCCTAACTGTAAAAATCTGATTCATACAACCCCTACCTCTTCTAAAACCACCCTGTACTTCCAAGATTGCATTCTCTGTTTTATCCTTAATCTTATTAATCAGTACTCTACCATACACTTTTCCAACTACACTCAACAAACTAATACCTCTTGAATTACAACACTCATGCACATCTCCCTTACCCTTATATAGTGGTACAATACATGCACAAACCCAATCTACTGGTACCATTGACAACACAAAACACATATTAAACAATCTCACCAACCATTCAAGTACAGTCACACCCCCTTCCTTCAACATCTCAGCTTTGACACCGTCCATACCAGATGCTTTTCCTACTCTCGTTTCATCTAGTGCTCTCCTCACTTCCTCTATTGTTATCTCTCTCTCATTCTCACCTCCCATCACTGGCACCTCAACACCTGGAACAGCAATTATATCTGCCTCCCTATTATCCTCAACATTCAGCAAACTTTCAAAATATTCCGCCCACCTTTTCCTTGCCTCCTCTCCTTTCAACAACCTTCCATTTCCATCTTTCACTGTCTCTTCAATTCTTGCGCCAGCCTTCCTTACTCTCTTCACTTCTTTCCAAAACTTCTTCTTATTCTCTTCATATGACTGACCCAATCCCTGACCCCACCTCAGGTCAGCTGCCCTCTTTGCCTCACGTACCTTGCGCTTTACTTCCACCTTTTTCTCTCTATATTTTTCATACTTCTCTATACTATTACTCTGCAGCCATTCTTCAAAAGCCCTCTTTTTCTCTTCCACTTTCACCTTCACTGCTTCATTCCACCATTCACTGCCCTTCCTCATGCTGCCTCCAACAACCTTCTTGCCACATACATCACTTGCAATCCCAACAAAATTTTCTTTTACTAACTTCCATTCCTCCTCTAAATTACCAGTTTCTCTTACTCTCACCTCATCATATGCCATTTTCAACCTTTCCTGATATTTACTTTTTACCCCCGGTTTTATTAGCTCTTCAATCCTCACTACCTCCCTTTTACATCCACCTACTCTATTCCCCCACTCTTTTGCTACAACTAATTTTCCTTCCACCAAAAAAATGATCAGACATACCGTTAGCCATACCCCTAAACACGTGCACGTCTTTCAATCTTCCAAATATTCTTTTAGTTACCAACACATAATCCATTAATGCCCTTTCTACTACTCTTCCATTTGCCACTCTTACCCACGTATACTTATTCTTATCTTTCTTTTTAAAGAAGCTAGCACCTATTACCATCTCTTGTTCAACACACATGTCTACCAGTCTCTCACCACTCTCATTTTCACCTGGTACGCCATACTTACCAATGACACCTTCTACCTCTCCAGCGCCCACTCTAGCATTTAAGTCACCCATAACAACTACATAATTCCTTCTACCCAGTCCTTCTACACACCTAGTTAAATCATTCCAGAACTCATTCCGATCTTCTTCACTTTTCTCACTACCTGGCCCATACGCACTGACAAACGCCCAACATTCCCTACCCAACCTAACCCTTACCCACATTAACCTAGATGATATCTCCTTCCATTCCACTACTTTACCTGTCATCCATTCACTCAGCAATAACGCCACACCCTCTCTCGCTCTTCCCCTTTCAATCCCAGACACTCTACCAGACATTTCACCAAACATCACTTCACCCTTTCCTTTCATCTTTGTCTCACACAAGGCCAATACATCCATCCTTCTACTTCTAAACATACTTCCAATCTCACATCTTTTACTCTCTATCGTACTACATCCACGCACATTTAAACACCCCAAAACTAGAGTGCGGGGAGCAGTCA
>NC_090741.1:129375119-129392619 GCF_036898095.1 Palaemon carinicauda | reverse complement strand
TTTAAGCATAAGTATAATAGTAAACAGAACTTGTTTATCTGAAAGAAAAAACATTATTGCTACTTTTAACATACCGAGGTATCAAAGTCATAAAAGTCTGTATTACTAATCAATCACATTAGCGTTAGAAACGCTCGGCACACATGTCTGCACTTATGCTAGGTTCACCTTTGGAAATGGAACAGTCTACGTGGGCATCTCAGTGCCCTCACTTAGTTTGTAGTACAGTATGTAACTACACACTCACCCTGGAATTAATCGTCCCAATTAAAACCACTGTTCTACGCAGAGTTAAACAGTTGGGTGAACGACGCGACCCACTGCAACCACAGATCTCTTTAGTTGCTCTACTTGCTTCGCATAGTGGCGAAAGAACACTCTGGAAGACTTCCAGCCAGTGTATGAACGGAGATGTTCAAAATCCATACAATTAAAGAAATTTAAGGATGAGGCAACTTTCCTCGGATCGTGACCTGCGGGTGTACTGTCAGGATCCGCTCTGCGAATAAAATATGTGATTTTCGCTCTGAGTTGATTCAGAGATAAATTTGAGCCTGATGTTTCTCCCCTGAATAGTTGACCACCCTTGAAGTATGAAGTTCTACGAAGATAGACCTTTAGGCATTCTACTGGACATTGAGATGCATCTTCTTTCAGAGGGCAGATTCTCCAGGGACCCCACCTGTTGGTGGGTAACTCATTCTTGGCGAGAAACGTAGGATCCGGAAACAGGTTCAGTTCTCCCTCATCCAGGAACTGAACACGACCTCCCTCTCTCAAGATGGCTACAATCTCACTAACCCTGGCCCCGGACGCGAGTGCAAATAGGAAAATAACTTTTTGGGTCAAATCCTTTAACGCACACTCCTCATTGCTCAACAGAGAAGCGAAATGAAGAACTTTGTCTAAAGACCATGAAATGGGCTTTGGAGGTGCTGAAGGTCTGAGCCTAGCGCAGGCTTTCGGAACTTTATTAAAGATCTCGTTAGCGAGGTCGACCTGGAAGGCATATAGAATGGGTCTTGTCAAAGCAGACTTACACGCCGAAATCGTGTTAGCTGCCAACCCTTGACCATGGAGGTGGATGAAGAAAGATAAGCAGAAGTCTGTCGAGATCTCCTGCGGATTCTTCGCCTTGACAAAGGCCACCCATTTTCTCCAAGATGACTCATATTGCCTTCTAGTAGATTTGCACTTATACTCCTCTAGGAAGTCTATGCTGGCTTTCGAAATCCCGAAACGCTTTCTCATCGCTAGGGAGAGAAAATCACGAGCTGCAGGGTCCGGGTTTTCTGTAGTGAAGCGCAGACAGTCGACTTCTGGACTCGCTGGGTCAGAACTGGATCTGGTAGTGGTAGAAACTTCAACCGTAGTTCCAATGCCAGGGGGAACCACACGCTGTTCGGCCACTTGTGGGCCACTATTGCCGCTACCCCCTTGAAGGATCTCAGTTTGTTGAGGACCCTCAACAGAAGGTTGTGAGGAGGGAACAGATAAATCCTGGACCATCTGTTCCAGTCGAGGGACATCGCGTCCACTGCTTCCGCTAAGGGGTCCTCGTACGGGGACACATACAAGGGCAACTTCTTG
This sequence comes from Palaemon carinicauda, assembly GCF_036898095.1. Lineage (NCBI taxonomy): Eukaryota > Metazoa > Arthropoda > Malacostraca > Decapoda > Palaemonidae > Palaemon > Palaemon carinicauda. The sequence continues at coordinate 129,391,029 of NC_090741.1, read as the reverse complement.
TTGTCTTTCGTCGCAAAGAGGTCTATCTTCAGTTCTGGGACTTGACTCAGAATGAAGGAGAATGATCCTGTGTCTAAGGACCGTTCCGACTCTATCGGTGTGAACCTGGATAGAGCGTCCGCTGTCACATTGCGGACTCCTTGAAGGGGAACTGCCGACAGGTACCACTTCTTCTTTTCCGCCAATCGGAAGATGGCCAACATCACCTGGTTGAGAGGTGGTGACCTCAATCCTTGTCGATTCAATCAACTCACAACTACCTCGCTGTCCATCACCAACCTTATGTGGATCGAGTGACGCGGGAGACTTTCTTTAAGGTAAGGAGCACTGCCATAGCTTCTAGAAAGTATATGTGAAAGGTCTTGAATAGCTGGGACCAAGTCCCCTGGACTTCTTTCCGATGAGAGTGACCTCCCCATCCCTCCTTCGAGGCGTCTGAGTGAATTGTCACCGACGGGGGAGGTGGCTGAAGAAGAACCGACTTCTTTAGATGTCTGGCTTGGGACCAAGGCCTGAGAAGAGTACGTACCCGAAGCGGAACTGGTCTTCTCAGATCTCTTCGCGCGTTTGATGCATAACTTCTCCAAACTCCGGTTGCATCCTTTAGCTGTGCTCTTAGCACCGGGTCTGTCACCGAAGCAAACTGGAGAGAACCCAGTACTCTCTCCTGTTCACGTCTTGATATCCTTTCGGAAACTAGATGTCTCTTGACAGAACCCGCTATCTCCTTCCTTTTCTTCACCGGGATGGAGAAACGGTGTGACATTAGGTCCCAATGGATTCCCAGCCACTGGAACTTTTGAGATGGAGAAAGTCGAGACTTTTTTCTGTTGATCTTGTAGCCTAGATACTCTAGGAACTGGATCACTTGACTGGAAGCTTGCAAGCATTCTGTCTTGGATGCTGCCCAGACCAGCCAGTCGTACAGGTAGGCTACTACCTGAATTCCCTTTAGGCGTAATTGTTTGAGAGCTACGCTCGCAAGCTTCGTGAAGATCCTTGGGGCTATATTTAGCCCGAATGGCATGGCTCTGAAGGCGTATAGTCTTCGTTGTAGCTTGAACCCTAGGTAGGGGGAGAGTCGACGGTTGATTGGAACGTGCCAATAGGCGTCTGACAAGTCTATGGAGACGGTATACGCCCTCTTGGGCAGTAAGGTCCTTATGTGTTGCAGTGTTAGCATCTTGAACTTGCAGTTCACTATGAACTTGTTGAGTGGCGACAAGTCCAGAATGACTCTGAGTTTTTCCGAGTCTTTCTTGGGAACACAAAACAGCCTCCCTTGGAATTTGATGGACTTCACCCTTTGGATCACTTTTTTCTCCAACAGTTCTTAGATGTACTCCTCAAGAACGGGGGTGGAGTGTTGGAAAAACCGAGGGCACGGGGGTGGAGGGCTCTACCAGCTCCAGCCTAGTCCGTTCTTGAGTAGGCTGTGGGCCCAGGGATCAAAGGTCCACCGATCCCGAAAATTCTGAAGTCTCCCTCCTACCGGCATCATCTCATTTGGACTGCCGTCCTGAGGTCTTGCCTCCCTGACCGCGACCACCCCTGAATCCCCTTCCCCTTGAGGGGCGTCTAGACGAGCCTCTGGCTGCTCCTCTAGCCTTTGCTCGAAAGGAAGTTGACTGCCCTTCGAACGTTGGGTTGAATGCCGTGGACTTTGTCGACATGGCCTGGGGTACCCACTGGAATGTGGTCGGGGTTTGTGCCACCATCTGGGGCACTCAAGGCAATGGCAATTGGAGTTGCTGTTGCTGTCTAAGTGGCTTGGCTGGCCGAGATGGTAGCCTAGTCCTCATAGTCTTCCTCTGTGGTTGGGGACCCTCATCCGGGGAAGACTTTCTTTTGATAGCCAGGCCCCACTTCTGGAGAAGGTTTCTATTCTCCGTGGCGTCCTTATCAACAACTTCTTTGACCAGTTCGCTAGGGAAATGGTCTTTGCCCCAAATGTTGGAGGAGATTAGCTTCCTTGGCTCGTGCCTCACCGTAGCCGAGGTGAACACGAACTCCCTACAAGCTCTCCTCGCCCTGACGAAGCTATAAAGATCCTTCGTCACTGTGGCCAGATGAGTCTTGGCCACTACCATGAACATTTCATGGACCTTGGGGTCGCTTGCCATCGTCTCAAGAGTGGTGTGAAGAGACATTGAGGCAGCCAGTCTTTCTTTTGTCTCGAGCTCTCTCCACAAAAGAAAGTCAGACAGCTTAGGGAGATCCTCACCGAACTGACGTCCGGCAATATCAGCCTCCAACTTCCCGACTGAGAAGGTAAGATGGACGTCCTTCAAGTCCTTGTGGTCGATAGGCAGGGCCAGCGACAAGGGTTTACACAGCCGCAAACCCTTTCTGTAAAAAGGGGAAGGCTCTAGCAGGAGAGGACACAAAGGAAGGGAGCTACTTACTCAATGCAGCTATCTTTGAGTTCGTGAAGCCCCTCTCTTTCATCGAAGATGAAAGCAAAGCTTGAGCCTTAGCATGGTCCATCACTATGACCTCCTTCGGCTCTGTCTCCTCCTTTGAAGCTGGTTCCTTCCTCAACCGGACATAACAGTCCGGGTGTGACCCCTTGCTGGGCCAGAATTCCACCTCCTCTAGGGGAACTGAACTCAACTTATCCGACATGACGATCTTTCCAGTCGTCATCGGCATGTGCTCAGCATACCTCCACGGGTTAGCATCTGAGCACAAGGGAAGGTCTTTCACATTGAGCCTTTTCTGGGGCCCATGTGATGCTGCAAGCCTCTGCATCTGCAGTTCCATTGCAGCCTCCTTCTCCTGATTCTCCTTCTGCCTTTGTTGGATCATTCCAACAATGGAGGAGAGGGCCTGTCCCAGCTCTACTGGGAGAGCGGACGATGTTGAGGGAATAGGCTCAGGGATCTGAACCGGAGTAGCCGACACCTCATCGACCTCTTCCTCTACAATGTCTGGGGCTTGAACTTCATCCTGGGCTCCTGCCAGGAGGTCTTCCTCCAGACGCTCGGACACGTCAGACATCCTGTCGTCCAACTGGATGTCTTGCAAAGCGACCGCAACTTCAGCATCCACCTGGATCTGAACTTGGGGGATCTCCTCTTGAGGCTGGGGAATCACTGCATCAGGTGATGCCCTAGGGAAAAGGTAAGCCCTCATCTTCTCACTTGGAAGATAAGGTCCAGAGGTGTTCTTCTGGAAGCCCCTTACCCAGGTACGAAGCTTCTCCCTTGCTATATCCCTTGATTCCGCCGTCCTAGGGGAATCAAAGGCCTCAGTAATCAGGTTAGTGCACACGGTACATACCTGAGGGTCCCAATACTGGAGATCACCCTTGGAGACAGCGCATGCTGCGTGCCTCCTACAAAACTCATGTCCGCAGAGGTTCTTACTGCGGACGTTGCAGAAAACACTTCCGCACTTCGGATGGTCCTCCTGTAAAGAGAAGAAATTTCCATGAGTATCAAGTGAACTACGTATCACTGGATATGCACAGTTTAGCATAACAAATCAGAAAGGAAAGACACACACTTGTGTTTCCTTCACAACCAATTGTTGCAGCCTTCCAGATAATAAAATCTTATGGTTAATCTGTCCTAGAGTAACCAATGAAAGTTTCCAGAGGAAACAGGTGTAGCTCACACCTAAGGTATGATTTTAAAGTTCCGGATAATAGACAAGAAAAAACTCACTTTCTTATCTGTAAGGCAACACCAAAGGGCTGTGCAAGACAACACAAAAGTGTTAGAACACACAGTGCTGTACCAAAACTATACTATAGTTTTCTTCCTACAGTATATGTTATACTGAAGAATACTGGTACAGTATAAAAGGTAATGTACACACACCATAACTAGCTTTAAAGTATACTACTTAACAGCTATAAGGCGGCAGAACGCTGGTTCAAATGCATGTGCCGGCCGGCAATAACTGCCGGCCGGCAACAGCCAATGTCGGTCAGCAATGACTGCCGGCCGGCAACTACACAAGGTAGTACCCGGCTGCCGGCCACTGCTCCTAGCGACCGGCAGACAAGGGCTTGACAATAGCCGGCCGGCAAAGGTAAACAACCGATGCCGGCCAGCAGCAAGAGAACCAGAGGACTACGACTGCCCGGCTGCCGGCCTCATAGGCCGGCAGCCGGGTAGGGTACAGCACTAGAAGAAAACAGAATGGATGCCGGGATAAGAGCGTAAACTACCTCCAAGCCCGGCAATCCGAAAGAGTGCATATAAGGAATGGGAGAATCTAATTCAAGCTTCCTGACCAATGCCGTCTGGCTCTACAGGCAGACATGGATGAGGGACCAAGGGAGGTCCGGGCAGCACTCAAAGCAGAAGACCCTTGCCGGCCGGCATACTCTGCCGGCCGGCAAGAGACTGAGTCATTTCCACATCCTAACCTATCCCAGGTCCAGATGTAGAAAGACGTACAGTACTGTAATGGCTAGGCCATTACGGAGATAGAGGGGGAAGGGACAAGAGAGGGTCCAACCAACCTTGCTTTAGTGAAGAATCACCCACAGCCAAGAAAACTCATCTTAGCCTAAGGGATATCCAAGGAGGGAGGCCAGCAATACTTGCCAACCCCCACTGAACCAAAGCAAGGAAGGTGTTGCTACTCCCATGGAAAGGATCTTATCCTCCCACCGAGAACAGCAACAAGGACTAGTCTGTTAGATCACAAAAGAAGGAATCATCTCGTACAGAAACCTTCGGCAGTGACCTAAGGAGGCTAAGCCTCCTATGTCTGTGTCAGGCCAGCGAGGGAGACTCTACCCCAAGCCAGACAAACACAGACTCAGACTAAAAAACTCTGATGTTCTGTCCCTCTCTGAAGCCAGACTTACTGGAACAGGGAGGTACAGTAACACCCCACTATAGTTATATCGAAAGTTAATTCAGATAAACCACTAGGGTTAAGCCCAAGGCTTAAACAGAGGGAAAGGGATTGCATACCTTCTCCAAAGAAAAGAAAGCATACCGGGGAGTATGAGAAAGTATACTAGGGCTCCATAAGCAGCTTAGCCTAGGCACCAAGAGAAGTGATTACCTAAATCACCGAAACTCACTCGTATACTATCTTGGAAATAATCAACATAATCTTAAATGTATAAAAAACAGCCTAAAGCTTCAATAAAATTTTAAAACACTCGGAAATCCAAAATCATGCAGGAAAGTAGTAGGACCAAACGACTAGGCTACATGGCCTAGCGTAGGCCAGAGTTGGCGAATACTTCGCCAAAATAAATAATACTAAAAGCACGAGAAAGGAGATCCTATGTAACGCTAAATAGCTAAAATTTATTAAAGCAAAAAAACCGGGAATGTCGCTCTGGCTAACTAAAACTCATACCTAGCAAGCGACAGCGTCCATGACGCCTCCGGTAGGCAACGGCTCTTGTAACAAAGATTATTACTATTAATCACTTTAAAATTTACCAAGAGCCTACATTTATACATAAAAGAAATGGTACTCAACTTATCAGAGTCAGACGAAGTTGGAGAAGCCATGAAAAGATGAATAAATCCAAGATTTGCGAGAAACACAGGAAAAAACACCGAGTTGTTAAGCTACGCAAAAAGGAATACAGATGGCACCAGGATTGGCGCAATGCACGCTTACGAAACGGGAGAAGAGAGAGCCTTGGGAACGGCTCCCCTTTTTCTTTCTCGTTTTCGTTTTCTTGCCAATTGACCCCTTCGATGTGTTATCTCTGTTTGGGGTGCAGATTGCCATGTGGCGTGTCAAGAATACGTCCTCTGATATGTCGCGATATCCCTTTCATTAGGGATATTCGCTCCAGGAGTTAGAATTCTGGGTACCTTAAGGTAAATTCTCTGGGAATATCGCCGTAGTTGTAATATACCCTAGGAAGCTACCCTATAGGAACTTCCATCAGGACGACATGGCTTGAGCCCAAAAAAAAAGATATATATATATATATATATATATATATATATATATATATATATATATATATATATATATATATATATATATATATATGTGTGTGTGTGTGTGTGTGTGTGTAACCTATATAGATACACACACAGCTCTTGTCTTTGTGTGATTTCGCCTGGGGCTCTGATCCCGAGGTCGTTAAGAGAATCCAGACATTAATGTATCAAAAATATATATGGCTTATTTGAATATGAAAAACATGTAAAAATGTGCAAAATTTATCATTAATTGAATGCCAAGTAACAAACTACCAATTAGCTACGATGGTGAAGATGGGTTGATTTCAATTCTAAGTACAAAATACCTGAATTCGACAGGTATAAGTACAGAAGAATTGTCATTGACTTTTATCTTTCTTCGTGGCCAAGTGGGTTAGTCACTGTCTGTACAAGCTTGCCGACCAGGGTTCGATTCCCGGCCGGAGCCAAGCTCTTGTCTTTGTGTGATTTCGCCTTGGGCTCTGATCCCGAGGTCGTTAAGAGAATCCAGACATTAATGTATCAAAAATATATATGGCTTATTTGAATATGAAAAACACGTAAAAATGTGCAAAATTTATCATTAATTGAATGCCAAGTAACAAACTACCAATTAGCTACGATGGTGAAGATGGGTTGATTTCAATTCTAAGTACAAAATACCTGAATTCGACAGGTATAAGTACAGAAGAATTGTCATTGACTTTTATCTTTCTTTGTGGCCAAGTGGGTTAGTCACTGTCTGTACAAGCTTGCCGACCAGGGTTCGATTCCCGGCCGGAGCCAAGCTCTTGTCTTTGTGTGATTTCGCCTGGGGCTCTGATCCCGAGGTCGTTAAGAGAATCCAGACATTAATGTATAAAAAATATATATGGCTTATTTGAATATATATATATATATATATATATATATATATATATATATATATATATATATATATATATATATATATATATATATATATATATATATATATATATATATATATATATATATATTTTTGGGCTCAAGCCATGTCGTCCTGATGGAAGTTCCTTAAAGGCAGCTTCCTAGGGTATATTACAACTACGGCGATATTCCCAGAGAATTTACCTTAAGGTACCCAGAATTCTAACTCCTGGAGCGAGTATCCCTAAAAAAGACCTTAGGGATATCGTAAATATCAGTGGACGTATTCTTGACACGCCTCATAGCAATCTATACCCCGAATAGAGTTAACACTTCGTAGGGGTCAAATGGCAAGAAAACGAAAACGAGAAAGAAAAGGGGAGAGCCGTTCGTAAGGCCCTCTCTTCTCCCGTTTCGTAAGCGTGCCCTGCGCCAATTCTGGCGCCATCTGCATTCCTTTTTGCGTAGCTTTACAACTCGGTGTTTTTTCCTGTGTTTCTACCAAAATCTTGGATTTACTCTCATTTTATGCTTTCTCCAACTTCTTCTGCTCGGATAAGTTGAGTACTATTTCTTTTATGTATAAATGTAGGCTCTTGTTTAAAATTAAAGTATTTATAAGAGTTATCTTTGATACAAGAGCTGTTGCCTGCTGGAGGCGTCATGGACGCTGTCGCTCGCTAGAATAGGATTTATTTGTTAGCAAGAGCGACGTTCCCAGCCCCCTGCGCTTTAATAATTAGCTGCTTAGCTTAATTAGGAATTCTGTTATGATGCGTTAGTAGTGCGCCTGGCGAAAGCTTTGCCTAGGCTGACCAACACTAGTCTTCGTAGCCTAGTTATTGGTCCTTGTACTTCCTGCATGATATTAGTCTTCCAAGTGTGTTTTTATATTGCTTAAAGCGTTAGGCAACGTTATACATACAGCCCTTTTCGAGTAATTTCCAAGATAGTATTGGAGTGAGTTTCGGTGATTTAGGTAATCGATTCTCTTAGTGCCTAGGCTAGGTTGTCTTAGGTCTTGATAATATTATCTTTTCCCCGTTTGCTCCCTTCTCTTCGGGGAAGGGGCAAACCCTTTCCCTCTGTTTAAGCCTTAGGCTTAACTCTAGTGGTTTGTTTGAATTAATTTTCAAATATAACTATGCTGGAGTAGTACTGTACCTTCCTGCTCCAACTGAATTGGTTCAGAGGGGGACAGTACAGCAGTGTATTAGTCTGAGTCCGTGTTGGTCTAGCGTGGGGCAGAGTCTCCCTTGCTGCCTGACACGGGCATAGGAGGTTTATCCTCCTTGATTCACCTTGGAAGGTTTCGGTAATTATGATCCCTTCGCTCGGTGACCCCTCAGACTTGTCCTCTTGCTGTTCCGGGTTCGGGATATGTTCCCTTTCCGGAATAGCAATTCCTTCCTTGCCTTGGTTTTAGGGAGGCAGCCAGTAGTGCCGGCCTCCCTCCCTGGATCTCTCTGGCTGAGATGAGCTTTCTTAGTTTGGAATGATCCTTAACCAAGGCAAGGTTGGACAGGACCCTCTGTCCTTCCCTTCTATTTTCCGTTTCCTTTGTGTCAGTCGTCTCACATCCGTACCTAACATAGGTTGGGATGGGGAGCTGACGTGGTCCCCTGTCGGCCGGCAGAGAGTGCCGACCGGCAGAGGACCTATCCTTTGAGTGCTGCCCGGTCCTTCCTTGGTCCCTCAACCGCTGCCGTCTGTAGTTTCAGTAAGCAGTGGTTAGGAAGCTTGACTTAGTGTCTCCCCTTCCTCTCGGCACTCTTTCGGGTGTCGGGCGCGGAGGTACATAGCCTCTTAGCCCGGCACCCATTCTGTTGTCTTCTCTTGTGTTGTCCTTGCCGTCTGCCGGCCTAGTGGCCGGCCGTCGGTAGGGGGATGTTCGCTAGTTCTCTTGCTGTCGGTCGGCGGTGGTCTTATGCCTTTGCTGGCCGGTCTCCTTGCTCACCTGCCGGCCGCTTTGAGTGGCGGCCGGCAGCCGGACGCTACCTGGAGTGGATGCCAGCCGGCAGGGTTTACTCACCTCTGCCGGGCCGGCCTGCTACATCACTCGGTTGGCCGGCCACTAAGAGTGATGGCCGGCAGCTGGGTGCCAACCGGGTAGCTATGGACCGGCAACCACTACCGACCGGTTCAGGCATAGGAACTGGAGTTCTCCCCCGTCTGGGTGATCCTAAGTGGCATACTTGAGACCTACCTTTGGAAAAGGGGGTGGGGGTGCTGACCGGCAAGAGCCGGCCGGCACACCACCCTCATGTACTGTATCAGTTCTTCCCTGTTTAATGTCTTCTACCAGGGGAGAACATGATATAGTAGGTTACAACACTGTCTTTTCTAACTTACTTGTGTTGCCTTGTGCAGTCACTTGGTGTTGCCTTACAGGGATGAAAAGAGAACTCTTTTCATCTTTAGCCAGAATGGTAAAATCTTACCTTAGGTGTGAGCTACACCTAATTTCCCTCGGGAAATATGATCTTTGGTTATTCTAGCAAAGACTAACCATTTGATTTTAATGGCTGGTGGGCTTCCACAGGTGATTGTGGGGGATTCACAAGTATGTGTCTTTTCCTTATTCTTTGTGGTCTTGCACGACCCGTTGTTGTTGGCCTTACAGATAAGAAAGTGAGTTCTTTCTTGTCTACTATCCGGTATTTTAAAATCATTCCTTAGGGGGGGCTACACCTTCTTCCTTTGGAAATTTTCCATTGGTTAATCTGGCATAGATTAACTATACGATTTTATGAATTGGAAGGCTACAACAATTGGGTGTGCGGGAAATACAAGGATGTGTCTTTCCGTTTTGTTATGCTACTGTGCATATCCAGTGATACGTAGTTCACTTGATACTCATGGAAATTTCTTCTCTTTACAGGAGGACCATCCGTAGTGCGGATGTATTTCTGCAACGTCCGCAGTAGGGCTTCTGCGGACATGGTTCTGAAGGAGGCGTGTGGCATGCGCTGTCTCCACGGATGTTCTCCGGTATTGGGTTCCCCAGGTATGTTTCATATGCACTAACCTATCTATTGAGGTTTTTCTTTTCGCTTCGCTCAAAATCCGTTTTCGTCTCCCCTACAACGGTGGATTCAAGGGATATAGCTAGGGAGAAGCTTCGTACCTGGGTGAGGGGCTTTCAGAAAATTACCTCTGGACCTTATCTTCCAAATGAGAAGATGAGGGCTTTCTTTTCCTAGGGCATCAACTGTTACAGTGATTTCCCAACCTCAAGAGGAGGTCCCCTTAATTCAGATCCCGTGGATGCTGAAGTCACGGTCGCCTTGCTTAGCATCCAGTTGGACGACAGGATGCCAGACGTGTCCGAACGTCTGGAGGAAGACCTCCTGGCAGAAGGCCAGGATGAAGTTCGAGCTCCGGACAAGGTAGCGGAAGAGGCCGAGAGAGGTCGGCTGCTCCGGTTCAGGTCCTTGAACCTGCTCCCTCAACATCATCTGCTCTCGCAGTAGAGCAGGCCCTCCCTCCATTGTGGGCTTGATCCAACAAAGGCAGAGGGAGAAGAATGGGAAGGCAGCTGCATTGTAACTGCAGGGGCACATCCGGACTGCGAGGTCCGGTGGAAGGAGGTACCAGCTTCAAAGGAAGAGACAGAGCCTAAGGAGGTCGTAGTGATAGACCATGACAGGCTCATGCCTTGCTTTCTTCTTCGATGAAAGAGAGGGGCGTCATGAACTCAAAGGTAGCTGTATTTGAGTAAGAGGCTCCCTTCCTTTGTGTCCTCTCCTGCCACAGCCTTCCCCCTTTTTTCGCTGAAAGGGTTTGCGGCGGTTTTGAAAACAGTCGAGGCTGGCAAGCCTTTCCCCTCCCTGGTGGAGTGTAAACCCTTGTTGCTGGCTTTTAGAAAGGAAGATTTAGTAAGCTAAACAAGGACTGGAAGGACGTCCATCTTACCTTCTCAGTCCAGATGTGGGAGGCGGATTTTGTCGGATGCCGGTTCGGCGAGATCCTCTCTAAGCTGTCTGGTTTTCTTTTGCGGAGAGAACTCTGGACAAAAGAAAGACTGGCTGCCTCTTTGTCTCTTCAGTCCACGTTGAGACGATGACAAGTGATCCCAAGGTCCATGAAACGTTCATGGTTGTGATCAAGACTCATCTGGCCACTGTGACGAAGGATCTCTACAGCTCCGTCAGGGCGAAGAGAACCTGTAGGGAATTCGAGTTCGCCCGGGCTACGATGAGGCACGAGCCAAGGAAACTAATCTCCTCCAACAGTTGGGACAAAGACCTTTTCCCTAGTGAGTCGGTCAAAAAGGTTGATAGGGCCGCCACGGACGATAGAAATCTTCTCCGGGAGTGGGGCCTGTCTACCAAGAGAAATTCTTCCCCGGATGGGGTCCCCAACCTTGGAGGAAGACTAAAAGGATTAGGATACTTTCTCGGCCAGCTAAGTCAAGTAGACATCAGCAGCAACGGCATTTGCTGATGCCCTCAGTGCCCCAGATGGTGGCAAAAACCCCGACCACACTTCAGTGGGTTCCCCAATTCGTGTCGACACAGTCTCCGGCATTCAACCCATCGTTCGAAGGTCAGTCAACTGCCTGTCGAACAAGCCTAGAGGAGCAGCCAGAATTTCGTCTAGGCGCCCCTCAAGGAGAAGGGGTTTCATGGGTGGTCGAGGTCAGAGAGGCAAGACCTCAGGACAACAGTCCGAGCGAGATGATATTGGTAGAAGGGAGTCTCCAACGCTTTTGGGATCGGTGGACCTTCGATCCCTGGGTCCACAGCCTACTCAAGAAGGGACTGGGCTGGAGCTGGTACAGCACTCCATCCCCATACCCTCGGCGTTTTTCCGATACTCCACCCCCGTTCTGGAGGAGTTCATTCATGAACTGTTAGAGGAAAAGTGATCCGAAGGGTAAAGTCCATCTAATTCCAAGGGAGGCTGTTTTGTGTTCCCAAGAAAGACTCGAAAATCTCGGAGTCATTCTGGACTTGTCGCCACTTAACAGGTTCATAGCGAACTACAGGTTCAAGATGCTAACAATACAACACATAAGGACCTTACTGCCCAAGAGGGCAATTACCGCCTCCATAGTTTTGTCAGACGCCTATCGGCACGTTCCAATCTATTGTCGATTCCCCTCCTACCTAAGGTTAAGGCTACAACGAAGACTATACGTCTTCAAAGCCATGCCTCTCGGGCTTAAAATAGCCCCAAGGATTTTCACGATGCTTGCGAACATAGTTCTCAGTCAATTACGCCTAAAGGGAATTCAGGTAGTAGCCTACCTGGATTTTTGGCTGGGGTGGGCAGCACCCAGGACAGAATGCTTGCAAGCTTCCCTGTATGTGATCCATTTCCTAGATTATCTAGGCTTCAAGATCAACAGGAAAAGTCTCAACTTCCTCCATCTCTAAGTTCCGGTGGGTGTGAATCCACTGGGACCTAATGTCACACCGTTTTCTCCGTCATGGCGGAGAAAAGAAAGGAGATAGCTGGTTCTGTCAAGAGACTTCTAGATTCCGTATGGATATCAGATGCGAACTGGAGAGTGTACTGGGGTCTCTCCAGTTTACTTCGGTGACAGACCCAGTGCTAAGAGCACAGCTAAAGGATGCAACCGGAGATTGGAGTAGTTATGCATCAGATGCGCGAAGAGATCTGAGAAGACCAGTTCCGCTTCGTCGAAATACTCTTCTTAGGCCTTGGTCCCAAGCCAGACTCCTTAGGAAGTCGGTTCTTCTTCATCCACCTCCCCCGTCGGTGACGAGTCACCCAGACGCCTCGAAGGAGGGATGGGGAGTTCACTCTCATCAGAAAAAGGCCCAAGGGTCTTGGTCCAGTCTATTCAAGACCTCTCACAGTCATTTTCGAGAGACTATGACAGTCCTTCTTTCCTTCAAGAAAGTCTCCCCGCATCGCTCGATCCACATTAGGTTGGTGCTGGACAGCGGGGGAGTTGTGAGATACTTGAATCGACAAGGATCAAGGTCGCCACCTCTCAACCAGGTGATGTTGGCCATCTTCCGATTTGGGGGAAGAAGAAATGGTACCTGTCAGTAGTTCACCTTTAAGGAGTCCGCAATGTGACAGCGGACGCTCTATCCAGGTTCACACCGATAGAGTCGGAATGGTCCCTAGACGCAGGACCATTCTCCTTCATTCTGAGTCAAGTCCCAGAACTGCGGCTAGACCTCTTTGCGACGAAAGACAACAAGAAGTTGCCCCTGTATGTGTCCCCGTACCAGGACCCCTTGGCGGAAGCAGTGGACGCGATGTCCCTCGACTGGAACAAATGGTTCAGGATTTATCTGTTTCCTCCTTACAACCTTCTGTTGAGGGTCCTCAACAAACTGAGATCATTTAAGGGAGTAGCGGCAGTAGTGGCCCACAAATGACCGAACAGTGTGGGGTTCCCTCTGGCATTGGAACTACGATTGGAGTTCGTCCGCTACCAGATCCAGTTCTGACCCAGTGAGTCCAGAAGTCAATTGTCTGCGCTTCATCACAGAAAACCCGGACCCAGCAGCTCATGATTTCTTTCCTTAATCAGGTGAGAAAGTGTTTCGGGATTTCGAAAGCCAGCACGGACTTCCTAAAGGATTATAAGTGCAAACCTTTTATAAGGCAATATGAGTCATCTTGGAGAGAATGGGTAGCCCTTGTCAGACGAAGATTCCGCAGGAGATCACGACGGACTTCTGCTTGTCTTTCTTCATACATCTCCATGGTTATGGATCGGTAACTAACACGATTTTATCATGTAGGCCTGCTTTGACAAGACCCATTCTATATGCCTTCCAGGTCGACCTCGCTTACGAGATCGTTTATAAAAGTTCCGAAAGCCTGCGCTAGGCTCAGACCTTTAGCACCTCCAAAGCCCAATTCATGGTCTTTTAGAAAAGTTCTTCATGTTGCTTCACTGTTGAACAATAAGGAGTGTGCGTTAAAGGATTTGACCCATAAGTTATTCTCCTTTTTGCACTCGCGTCCGGGGCCAGGGTTAGTGAGATCATACCCCTCTCGAGAGAGGAAGGTCGTGTTCAGTCCCTGGATGGGTGAACTGAACCTATTTCCGGATCCTACGTTTCTCACCAAGAACGAGTTACCCACCATCAGGTGGGGTCCCTGAAGAATCTGCCCTCTGAAAGAAGATGCATCTCTATGTCCAGTAGAATGCCTAAAGGTCTATCTTCGTAGAACTTCAGACTTCAAGGATGGCCATCTGGCCAGGGGAGAAACGTCAGGCTCAAAATTTATTACTGAAATAACTCAGGGCGAAAATCACATATCTTATTCGCAGAGCGGATCCTGACTGTTCACCCACAGGTCACGATCCGAGGAAAGTTGCTTCATCCTTAAACTTCTTTAGTTGTAGGGATTTTGGACATCTTCGTTCGTACACTGGCTGGAAGTCTTCCAGAGTGTTCTTTCGTCACTATGCGAAGCAACTGCAGCAACTAAGAGGTTCTGTGGTGGCAGTGGGTTGCGTCGTTAACCCTGCTGTTTAACTCTGCGAGGAACAGTAACTTAATTGGGACAATTAATTCCAGGGTGAGTATGTAGTCACATGTTGTACTACATACTATGTGAGGGTACTGGGTGACCCACGTTGACTGTTCCACTTTCAAAGGTGAACCCAGCATAAGTGCAAACATGCGTGCCGAGCGTTTCTAACGCTAATGTGACTGATTAGTAAAACAGACTTTTGACTTTGATACTTTGGTATCTTAAAAGTGGCTCCAATGTTTTTTCTTTCAGACAAACAAGTTGCTGTTTACTATCATACTTATGCTTAAAGTTTTAGTTATCCTCCTCTTATATATAGATATATATATATATATATGAGTGTGGTTAACCTGTTTGTTTATTGTCTGTCAATAAACTGGTTCTTGAGAACCTTGCGTCTCCTTCACCTGTGAGCATTCATTCTATGTATATTTACCCGGGGATAATTCTAATAGAATGTTCCCTTATGCAAGCTAATATTGCATTGGTTTATGCTTCCCCTTAGCTGGAGGACTCCATCCCATAAAGGGATGGTGGCGGATTTACGAGTTTCCTCCTAAGCGGATATGAACCTTTGTCCAATACGTGTTTTGAGCGGAGGACTGGTCGATATTTCATATTGACACAGTGATTCTTTTCGAACTTCGCTTTACCCAGTATGGGGTGAGACCACTATACTCGCTTGCCTGGGGTTCATACTTAGATATATGTACTCTTCGAGACTTTCCCAGAGTCTAGTAAGACTCTTCCCTGTTGGGGGCAGGAAGCTCTATCATGGTTTATGATTAGTTGAAAAGATGTATGACGGTAACATCTTAGGTCTCTAGGTCGCGTCGACTGGGGGAAATATTTCTGAGGAGTACGGCACATTTTGAGAATCCACAGATACAATAATGCTCTGGTATACTTCCATCAGGACGACATGGCTTGAGCCCAAAAAACGGATTTTGAGCGAAGCGAAAAATCTATTTTTGGGTAAGATGGCCATGTCGTCCTGATGGACCCGCCCTTCCCTTTCAATGAAAGGGCCGTAGGATCCCTCCCTACATACAGTATCTGTAGCACCTCGTGTTTCGCTACAAGGAATGCAGATGGCGCCAGAATCGGCGCAGGGCACGCTTACGAAACGGGAGAAGAGAGGGCCTTACGAACGGCTCTCCCCTTTTCTTTCTCGTTTTCGTTTTCTTGCCATTTGACCCCTACGAAGTGTTAACTCTATTCGGGGTATAGATTGCTATGAGGCGTGTCAAGAATACGTCCACTGATATTTACGATATCCCTAAGGTCTTTTTTAGGGATACTCGCTCCAGGAGTTAGAATTCTGGGTACCTTAAGGTAAATTCTCTGGGAATATCGCCGTAGTTGTAATATACCCTAGGAAGCTGCCTTTAAGGAACTTCCATCAGGACGACATGGCCATCTTACCCAAAAATAGATTTTTCGCTTCGCTCAAAATCCGTTATATATATATATATATATATATATATATATATATATATATATATATATATATATATATATATATATATATATATATATATATATATATATATATATATATATATATATACATATTCATATATACATTCTACCTTGTATTTTTAATGTGGACACAAATCCCCTCCCTATTC